>NW_007734847.1:91331-109193 GCF_000696425.1 Galeopterus variegatus
TTAATATTTTGCAGTGGTACTAAGATTCATTGAGGCTCTCTCACTTTAGTCTTTGTATTCCAAACAAAAATGTTATGCATATATTTAAACATTTCATTAAACAAATTACTTTAAATTAGATTATCTTTCTGGTATCTTTTTATAAAGAGACCCCTCAGTTTTTTGAGAGAAATATTCTTGAAGACTTTTCACAGTATTATTATTAATGAAAGTTTTACCCTCACTTTTTAAACTTCACGCTTATCTATACTTGTCTTTTAAATAAAGCACTGCTGGGAAACCTAGTGAATATATTTTGCTATTGTCAGTCTGCCTGATTATGGTGGTTTATCCCTTAATCCTATTAATCTTAGTCTTGAGTCATATTTACTAGGTAGAAATCAATGTTAATTGATTAAAACTGTCACCAGTGAAGGCAGAAGACTGGTTTTGTTGCTTAGAGTTAATTTTCTGAATGGATCTATATTTCTGTTAGATCTATTGTTTTTATTATTTTACCAATGTTTGTAATAGCAATTACATAACAATGTAAAAAAGTTTAAAAGTCATACATACTATATGTTAACAAAGAAGTTTGCATTTAGCAAGGTAAAATACTTTTAAAAAATAAACTTTTTACCTAAAAAGTCCCAACATATTGTTAATAAAAGAATTATTTAAGAATGGTGAGTTTTGTCTTAGCTTTTTCAGATCTTATTATTATTTATTTGCAATGAAACAGTAGAAGGTTGCCAAATAGACAGATAGAAACATATATAAGTGGAGCAGATTTACCATTCAGAAACAAAGCCAAATATACTTATGAACCTAATATATGACATAGCTAGGTCTGCAAGTCTCTAAGAAAGAGATGCTTTATTTGATAAGTGAAATTAGCACAAGTAGCTTTCTGCTAAAGATATTCAAACATAAACCCGTATTTTACATCATATGAAACTAGCGAATCGGGGAGCAATTTCTAAGTGAAGACTTCTCTTATGCCTCACACTCCTTTTCGCCCCACTCCCCCAAAAGGAATCCAGAAGCAAACTGGAATCATAACAGCTCTTAAATTATTCATGCCTTGAAACTCACTTGCAAGTAAACTTAGTGAATATTAGGAAAGCTTCAATTAATTCCTGTAAATACTAGATATGATTTACTATATTTGTTTTATCAGCACCGCACTCTCCGGAGTGAGCCACGGGCCGGCCCCAATTTACTATATTTGTTTTAGAAAATTATTAATTCCTGTAAATACTAGATATGATTTACTATATTTGTTTTATCAGCACCGCACTCTCCCGAGTGAGCCACGGGCCGGCCCCAATTTACTATATTTGTTTTAGAAAATTGCCGCTAATGAGTTATTGGAAGACTTACAACCACTGAAAAATTATTAAGAGGAATACAAATGTTTTCCCAAATGGTAAAGTGAGTTTAAATAGTTGGCTTTAAAGACATCAAGGAAAATATTATATATGTCACCGCTCTAATTAATGTTTCTGCTCTCTAAATAGTCAACATTATTTTAATTACTTAGTCATAATTCTTCAGAAGTAAGGGGTGACTATACCTTTGATTCATTAATTATCTCTCCAATATTTCTTAGAATCCATAATAGGAAAGATAGAGATACTGAACTATGTGAATTTTTAAAATTTACAGATAAAAAATACCATGAAAGATAAACCAAAAATGCCAGACTAAAGAAGAAAAAGTACAAATTATACAAAAAAAGGATCTTTATTATAAATCTATAACGCATTTTTGAAAAGAGATAGAAATTCAAACACGCAAAAAAAAAAAAAAAAAGTGTCCTAGTAGACAATGTCTAATAATCTACTGGTAGACAAAAAAAAAAAAAAAAATCAAAATTAAAGGAACAATTCAATAATATCATATAAATCAAACCACAAAATTGATGCCATTGGCAATACAAGATCAAAACTGGAAATCTGATTCTACCACTATATACAATATAGAGAAAACTATGTAACGTATCTCAGAGAAAATGTTTGATATGGCTTTAATCAAACCTACAAACTTATTCAGAGAATTTTCTTTTCTGAATTTTTTGTGTATGTTTTTTTATGAAATTTCTTCTCAAATAAAACAAGTGTAGTAGTTGTTCTCACTAGGAAACCAAGAGATTCAAATTACTTCCACATAATTTGCTCATTCATTGATCAAATATAAAATATAATGATGAGTTTGATCAGTCACTCAAATATCCTCTGATCATGACATTGTAAAGCATTCATAAAACACTTTCAGATAGATAAACTAATAGGAAGGATTAATTAATATCTTCATTTGTGGCTCCTGTTAAAGGAAAAATTATATATTGGACTATCTGCTATCAAAAGTTTTGTTTGACTGCTTTATTAATAATTTAACTCTAAATTGTAATAAAGCTGATAATTAAAGTCTGTTTCTCTTATTGAGTGATCAAGACTGTAATTTTTACTTTATGTTTTGTAAGAAGGAAAAAGAATATTAAGGATACTGTATCAGTGAGAGCCAATCTAACCAAATTAACGTTTTAAAAATTAAGCAAAGAAATTCCTTGCTTAAAAAAAAAGAAAAAAATCATTACATTATCTACTGCAACCCCAGCTAAAAAATATGTAGTTCATGTTTATATTACTTTTGTCAGATTACATGTCATTTCTGAGTAACAACTGATCTGTATTTTTTATTCCTGTGTACTTAAAGGAAAAACACAACACAGCTATACTTTGCATGAGGCTATTTTCCTTTGTCACTGAAGGTACTTGACCATCAATAAGTGTTACTCTGCCATTAATTCATTATTTCTCTTACTTCTGTATCTTTTGTTGATTGCTTTTTTTTTTTTCAATTTTTATTGAATCAAAATTGTTATACATATTTTGGGGGTTCAATGTTGAGATATGTTGATCAAATCACTATTACTAGCATATATATTGTTTCAAATCATATTTATTCTTTATGCCCCTTGTCCAATCTCACCCCATCTCCCTCCCCCTCCCCCTTGCCCCCCTAATTACCCTAGATTTCTTCTCTCCTTCTGAAAGAATAATGGTTACTCTGCTGATTTGTTGCCTAGATGATCTCTCTGATGCTGAGAGGTGTGATCAGGTCCCCCAAATATTATCATAGAGAAGATGCTTTTTTGTCACTAGGTATGGGCTTTGTGGAGAGAGACATCCTCTTCTTTTCTTTATCTCTGCTGTGACTTTCCATATGTCAATACACTCCAGTGGCTGGTGGACCATCTGCTTGGTGGTTGTGGTGTCTAGCTGCTTTCACAGCAGCCATGGTTATTGGGGTGGCTGTGGTGGGCCATGTACATGGAGGTGATGTTTTTGGTATGCTCCTTGGTGCTGGTGGTGTGCCTGGTTGTGGGAGGGGTGTAAGGTCCCCGGTTGCATGCCTGCCATCCCCAGGCAGACCAAAGAGTTGGCAGTGTGTCTGAGCTGGAACTAGTTTTTTGTCTTCTGCTTATTTCTAAAGTGGGGGAACTTCCTGTGATGACCAGTGCTTAAGCTCTGTGGTTGAGCTAAATTGCTGCTTTGCTGCTGCTTCCCTAGGGAAGGCTTTTTGTGCAGCACAGGTTATAATGGTTGGCTTTATAGGTACTTCCAGCTCTCCAGAGACTTAGTGCACCTGGGTTGTGTAGAAACTTTGATCTGGGCCTGAGTCTATTCATCAGACTGCACCCCATGCAATTCTATATTCCTGACCAGTCTCCTCTGAGTGGTCCTATGCTGATTCATTTGCAGATCAGCTGTCCTTGCTGTGCCCCAGTGTTCTCCTGGTGGGCCCGTCTCCCCCACTGGGCATGCTGCAAACACTTCCCATGGGACAGGCCATGCACCAGTCCCTTGTGATGACTCACCAGCCTCTGAGGGGCTCCTCGCTCCTGTGTGGGTCCATGGGAACACTGTTAGTGGTCTTGCTGGCCTGCGGGCTACCAAGGCCCTCTTCTCCCCTGCTGCCTCCAAGCAACTCCATCCACAGGGCACAGCTGTGGCCTTTGCAAGGTCCTGCTCAGCAGTTCCCAGATGGCCTTTCTTAACATAGTAGCCATTTTTCCTCTCTCAGAATTATTTTAACTATATCACGAAGATAGTCTATTTCTCCTTATATAACTTCCTTGCAATTAATATGATCCTTATTGAAAATTAATGTCTTTGTCTTTACCTATACATAACAATGTATAGTTATATTTCTCCCTATCCACAAGTTCCTTTTCCCAAAAAATATTGATAAGCAAAAGATATACATGCTCACATAAAGAAAACATTATCCAGTCTAATTCTGACATGTGTATGGCTACATATTCTATATTCCAAATGAAGACATTTTGAAGCAATTAATATAAATTTTAGCTTTACTACAGTAAGGTAAAAAGCTAGAGTTGTTTCTTTATAAAAATTAAGAGTTTCATAGAGATATTCATTTCATATCACCTTCCCTTAGCTTTGACCCAACAAATTTTGTTTACAAGTCTGGTATACTTTTTTATGGATTATTTTTTAAAGAAGCGCAGTGAGCATGAACAATGGGTAGAATGCATAATGTATGGGAAGATGAACAGTGAATAATACTTTTTTAACATAAACAAGAACCTATTTCTCTTGAGACTCAATAGTTTGATCAATACACTGTTTTAAAATGCAGTTTATAATTTACCATACCAAGACAGGTAGGAGAATGTGTTTCAGATAAGATGTGAATTAAGAAATCTCATCCTTTGGTTACATGTCTCAGGGAGTTGGACATTTTCATTTAATAAATATTTCAATATAAAAAGAGAGGCCTCAGTACAATGAAAGCAAATGATAGTACTGCCTCCACAGAGACAGTGCATTATTCCTAAATGGATAAAATGGCCCATGTTCTGCCCTATGACCATTAAATATTCAAAATGAGACAGCCGAAAATAGTTAACTCATTCTTATGGACATGAAATTGAGACTCCATTTTGTGTTCTAATTTGAGATGAAAAAGGAGGAGAAAAGAGTACCAAATCTAAAGAATATTCTTACAAAGATCTCATTCAACAGTAACAAGGAGGATAGCACCATCTTAAATAATATCATTGTAACTTAGAGCTAACCTTCATTACAGGCATTCAAAAAATGGTTAGCAATTATTAAATAGTTATTTATTAATAAATAATTAAGATTTTTTAAAAAATGAAATTATTAGGGGGGTCTTTAGATTTGAATTTGAAATTTTTATTAAACAACCAATTGGAAATTGAATGTGAAACAAATCACAAGGCTTCACTGTTGATACTCTGCAGCTTTATTGTGATGCATATCAGGGATGCTTATGGCATCCAGGTTATGAATGTCACATTTACCTGGTCCTGAGCAAATTCTAAAACTTTGTAAAATCTTTGCATAACATGCCCCTCAACTTGTACATTAGCCCTAATGTAGTAAAAGAAATTTTGTAGGAGAATATATCAATATGTGTAGATAGTCAGTCACATGATATTTCCTGCTGTTTTTCATTTTCACTTTACCTTTTTGAGGAAGAGAAATTTTAAGCATTAAAATGTAACCACATTAAGCTATAAGAAATGATTAATATTAGAAAGATAAAATTTATCTTTTAGATGTTCCTCTTTGAAAAAAAGTAGGAAACTCACATAGGACAAATTTTATACTTGACCCCAAGGAGCTTATTATCTGGTGGAATTAACAGAGAGGTGACATTACAATGAGCAAAATTACAACACAGTGAGGTTTGTTCTTTCTTGCGTAAAGCACAAAAGGCTAAGAAAGTACTTAATATAGAAAATCAACCTAGACTATGGGATCACTGGAATGTTTCTGGATGAGTATAAGTCAGTCAAGTGTAGAGAAATGGAGAACTAAACTTGTCCAAGCAAAAGGAATAACTGTGGAAAAGCCTGTAAGAAAAAAGAAGCATTGCAATTTGAGAAGAGGAGTGTAATTCCTTAAGCCTGAGAAAGGCAATTGGGGAGAGATAGATATAATCTAGGAAATGAAGGATACTTATTTCCTGTCAAGAGATTTGAAATTTATCCTGAGAACAATGGAGAGTCACTGAAGACTTGTTAGTGGGAACCAGAGATCCAGTGGGTTAGTGGGAGTAGGGGTAAGGAGGAGCTAAAACCAGAGACAGCAAACCACCTTAGAAGATGTACATTGAAAAGATTACTTTCTTTTTCTAAATACTATTGATCCTCAGAGTGCAACCCATGGATCCTCAGAGTGCAACCCATGGATCCTCAGGGGTTCCTGAGATAAGTTCAGAAATCCATCAGATGAAAACTGGTTTCATAACAACAGGAAGACTTTCTGTTTCTTTTTTGTTGTATTGACATTTGTGCAATACAATTTCAAGGAAAAAAGTTCTGTTTCACTCATGAATGTCCTTGATAAAGCAATAATTTTTTAAAAAATTACTAAATCTCCACTCTTGAGCTTATGTCTTTTTCATATTCTGTATCACAAAAATTACTTAAGATAATGCAGCTTCTCACATAAGTACTGGGTTGTCCTGAGTGATAATCACTTGTACAGTTGTTTGCATTGTGAGTTCAACTAGCAGCTTTTATTTTTCCCATGATGCATCACATTAACTTGAAAGAATAACTGAAGATGAAGTATGGTTTTATAAATTTGTATATTTCTAGAATTTTTTTCCAAAATGAACATAGTAAGCATGCCATTTCATGGAAAACTATTATTTTCTGATCTAGAACATTATGTGTTCTAAATAGTCTTTAGTTCCTGATTCTCAGGTCTGTTGAAGACCAGAGAGTTCAAGTAATTTACCCAAATTTACACAGCTAGAACACATTTATTAGATTTTTAGTCTGTTGTTTTTCATTCAATTTTCTAATATCAGAGGAGAAAATTGGTATACTACAGTTCTTATAATTTCTAGGAGAATTATACAGGTGTCAACAATAAGGTGAAAGAAATAAGAATGAAAAAATAAACCAGGCAGCTTTTACCCCTAGAAAATACAGGTAATTGGGACCCCCACACAGACATTCTGAATTAGTATCAGTTAATTTCTTTAGATGCTCCAGATAATTGCAATGTTTAGTAAAGACTGAAAAACACTGGCCTAGATTGTAGTTTCCCTACAAGTTAATTATGCTATGTAAGGAACAATAATAAAACTTTTTTCAAATTTGATTGCATCTAATGTTTATCTTAAATCTCTGTGCATTACATGTTTTTCCTTATTTTTTTATTGAAAGAATTTAATGGCCTTGCAAATTAATATTTTTTTATAGAGTTATAAGTTACTTGTTACTGCCCGGATCCAAATCCCTTTGAAGATGGCTAATTTGCCTGTTTCCCAAGAAGAAACATGAATGCTAGACTCCTTGTCCTCTATCGGAAGACTGGAGGTGATTAAGAATGTATGATTCCAAGCCCCTAGTCCCAATTACATAACTTATCAACTTTTAGATTTTAACTGCAAACTGTAATTGCAGACAAACACTCCACTTAGGTTAACCGGACTATCTTAGAGTTATAATAACCTTAGCAAAAGGAAATCTGTGGCTTAGCACAGAATCTTCATTCTTTTAGGCAAAGATGCTAACCAAATAATCTCTATGATGACAAAAAGAAATGCAATTTTTGATTAGATATTTAAATTTCTGAAATGCATAGAGACTTTTATATTCTACACAAATTTAACATGAAATGCTTATAGATCTAATGTCATAAGGTATGCATAATACGTATTCATAATGTGTTGTACAATATTTAAATGCATCAATAAGTACCAGTTTTGCATTATGCAACATATAAACATTCATTTAGTGATAGTTTGTTCATCCATTTGCAATTCTTCCACCGTTAATTTAGACCTAATTTTCATATTCTTCCTGATATGTAAACATGCTACCCTATTAATTTAACTTCAGGATTCCAGCTCACTAGACAGTTTAATGCTCTTGTTAACAATTGCTCTTGTTCTTTGTACTAAAACTGCAAATTTATGAAATCTTGTAGTAAGTATGAATATAGATTTACTAATGAAGTAAAGCTATTATTATACGAATGCATTCAACTCCTCAGAGCGCATACTTAATGGAACATGTAGTTAACTAATATACTAGAAAAAACATTGAAAATGAGATTAACTATCTCAGTGCAATTTAAGCATTTAGTTGAGAAAAATACATTTCCAACAAATTAGCTGAGCTTTTCTTTTTAGAAAGGGTATAAACTTAATTTTCAAAAGTAGGAATTTTAGAAGGAGAAACAGATTTAAACTTTATTAAATTAAGGAAAAGTGAGGGACTTGTGACATTACAATTTATCTTAGTTTGCAAAAAGGGAAAATTTGAGGTAGTTGTTTATTGAAAACAGAGCATAAATGACAGAATTCAAGGGTGTGTATCATTCTAGTGGTTGAATGGCAGACATGAAAAACGACTATCCACACTGATGACTGAATCAATTTAACATAAAATAAATTAAAAATCACATATGCAAGTTAAGCAAGTTCATAGTTCTTCTTATTATTTTAAGTAAATTTTAGTCATGTATCAATTTTACCTTCTTGGGGGAAAAATAATGCTGATGTTTTATATATATCCTTGTAAATTCATGAGAGCATGCTGTCTACCTTAACTCAAACATACATTTGTAAACTAAGATGCTTTTTATTTTCTGTAGTAGTAAAATGTAAACTATAACTAAATAATGCTTGAAACATTTGACTGAGTATGGGTGATATTACTTATATTTTAAAGATGATGAAAGTGAGAGTCTCAGAAGAAAATAACTACCCCAATGTCATGGTGATGAAGTGAGTGCAGAAATATATCTAGTTCCAAAGTTTTTTTGCTGGTGCGCTATAGCAAATCAACTAAAGAGGAATCTTTGAAAGTAATAATGACATTGTATCGAATATATGATGTGCTTTCGGACCTACCATATATTGCAGAAATCTGTTGATTTTGTTCTGTTTTGTCTTTTCATATTTTAGTGTCAAGTGGTTGAATAAGGTTAGCAAAATATTTTACATTAATCTATTCCAAAGCCAGAAAATACATGTGTAACAAATGTCATTTACTCTCTTTATATAGTCTCTAATGATTCTTATACAACTGGCTTATCTGCTAACTAGATCTTCCATTCCAGTATGCCTTACAGAGTGCAGAAGTTATATTCTTGCTGTTTTAAAATCTATGGCATTGTATATAAGATATTAAGTGACCCATTCAGGAATTTAACGTTTAAAATAATCATTTTGATTTGTTATTGCTATGGTCTGAATGATGGTGTCTCCTCCAAAATTAATGTTAAACTTAATCTTCAGTGAAACTGTTTTTAAGACGTGTGGCCTTTGGGAGGTGCCTAAGTTATGAGAGCTCCACTTTCATGAATGGGATTAACACCCTAATAAAGGGCTAGAGATTGAGGGGAGCAATCTCTTGTTCTTCCTTCCATTTCACCATGTGAGGACAAAGCATTTGTCCCCTGCAGAGACTGCAGCAACAAAGTGCCCTTTTGGAAGCAGAGACTGGGCTCGACAAGACACTGAGGCCACCAGAACTGTGATCTTGGACTTCCCAGCCTCCAGACTGTAAGAAATAATTCCTCTTTTTTATAAATTACCTGGTCTGTGGTATTTTGTTAAAGCAGCACTAGCAAACTAAAATGAATTCTTATCAGAGAAGTAGGGTGTTGCTATAATAAAGCCTTAGAAATGTGGAAGTTGCTTTCTAACTGACTAATGGGTAGAGTCTGGAACAGCTTTGAAGTGAGTGCTAGGAAAACCTGTGTTTTTGTGAACAGAGCATTAATGGAGATTCTCATGAAGACTCAGAGGAAGAGGAGAGCTGTAGAGAAAGCCTCATCTTAGAGATTATCTAAGTCATCATGAGCAGAATATTGGTAGAAATATGGACAGTAAAGGCCATCCTGATGATGTCTTACATAGAAATGAGAACAATTTTATTAAAAACTGGAAGAAAGACCATTTTTGTTACAAAATGGCAAAGAACAAGATTAATTATATTCATGTCCTAATATTTTGTGGAAGGCAGAATATAAGAGTGATGAACTAGAATATTTGGTAGAAGAAATCTCTAAGCAAAGTGTTCAGGGTGGTGCATGAATTTTTTTTAACTATATTAAAATGTGAGGAGAGATCGTATTCATGAAGTCTGTGTCCAGTCTTATTTGCTGAAGTGTTTCTCCTATGTTATCTTTAATAAGTTTCATTGTTTCAGGGTGTATATTTAAATCCTTGATCCATTTTGAGTTGATTTTAGTATATGGTGAGAGGTATGGGTCTAGTTTCATTCTCCTGCATATGGATATCCAGTTCTCCCAGCACCATTTGCTGATATGGAAAATGTGGTATATCTACACAATGGAATACTATTCAGCTATAAAAACAAATGAAATACTGCTATTTGCAATAACATGGATGGACCTTGAGAGAATAATATTAAGTGAAATGAGTCAGGCAGAGAAAAAGAAATACCACATGTTCTCACTTATTGGTGGGAGCTAAAAATAAATAAATAAATTCACTCACACACACACACAAAAAAACCGGGGAGGGGGGTGAAGATATAACAACTACAATTTTTTGAAGTTGTTACAACAAGCAAACAGATAGGACATTCTTGGGTGGGAGGGGGGAGAGGGAGGAGGGAGGGAGGATTCAGTGATGGGCCATAATAATCAACCACATTGTATATTGACAAAATAAAAATTTAAAGGAAAAAAAAAAATGTGAGGAGAGAGAAAACAGTTAAAGACAATTTACAATCAAAAGTGAAGTCGAATGTAAAGATTTAGAACATTCTCAGCCTGGTTAAGTAAAGAATGAAGAAAACCATGTGCAAGAGAAAACACCAAGGGTGTGGCCAAGCAACCCTGTATAAAGAGATTCGTACTTTAGTACATATAGAAGAAAGTCTGATGTTCTTCATCAAGACAGTGAAAGAAAGACGCCTAATATATTTTGAGATCTTAGAGGCTGCCACATATAATAGGTCAAGAATGTCAGGGCCTTGAGGTCAAAAAGTTTCAAGATCCCAGGGCACCCATGGAAACTTGGGGCTCACTGCCCAGGGCTATGCCAAATCTCTGTTCCTTGTATTCTAGCACAGAGCTCTTTGGCTTCCCTAACTGTGGCTCAAGCAAATCCAGGTGTGGCTTGGATTACTGCTCTGGAGGGTGCAAGCCTTAATGGCGTCAATGTGGTGGTAACTGTACAGGTATGCTGAGTGCAAGAAACGTGGAGGCATGTCTTCCTCCACCTATATTTCAAAGGATGTCCCTACGGTCTGAATGCTTGCTGCCTCTGAAGCTCATGTGGAAGCTAGATTCCCAATGTTGCAGTGTGAAAGGGTGTGGGCCTTTGGAAGTGATTAGATCATGAGGATTATGTCCTCAATAATGGATTAATTCATTCAAGGATTAATTGGTGTGTTAGTTAGTTTTTTATTTCTAGTAACAGAATACCCAAAACTGCGTTATTGTTAAAGAAATATAATTTATTTCTTACAGTTCTGGAGGTTTGAAAGTCCAAGGTTTATGGGGCAGATCTGGTGGGGGCTTTATTCTTGGTGGGAGTCTTTACAGAGTCACATGGCAACACAGGGTATCACATAGCCAGAGGGCAGAAGGAGAGCATTTCAATGTGCTCCCTTGCTCTTTTTATAAAGCCATCAGGGGCCGGCCCAGTGGCGCACTCGGTAGAGTGTGGCGCTTGGGAGCGCGGCGGCGCTCCCGCCGAGGGTTCAGATCCCATATAGAGACCGGTCGGCTCACTGGTTGAGCACGGTGTGGGCGCGACACCGAGGGTTGCGGTCCTGTTACCGGTCACGAAAAAAGACAAAAAGGAAAAAAAATAAATAAAGCCATCAGTCTACTACCTGATAACCCATTAAATCATTAACACTTTAATACATGAATAAATTAATCCATTCATAAGGGCATCATCCTCATGATCCAATTACTACTTAAAAGTCTCACCTTACAATTACCATAGCTGGATTTCCCACACTTTTAACATGGTTACAATGGGGATTAAGTTGCAACACGAATTTAGGTGGACATTTAAACTACAGCAATTGGTTAATGGATAAGGAGGTTATCATGGGAGTGGCACTAGTGGTTTATAAGGAGAGGTGGAAGTATGTTAACACACATGCTTGCTTAGCCTCTGCTATGTGATACTCTGTGTTGCCACGGGACTCTGCCGAAAGTTCCCACCTGAAGACCCTCACCAGATTCACTCTCTTGACCCTGGACTTCCCTGCCTCCAAAACTGTAAAAAGTAATTTCCTGTTTCTTCATTAATTACTCGGTTTCATATATTCTGGTATAAGCAACAGAAAATGACTAGTACAGATGTCTGGGACAACCAACGCAGATATTCCCCAGCGGGGCAATGCTTAGAGGAGCTGTGGAATAGGGCCACCACAGACAGTTTGTACTAGGGCAATATCTAGTGGAGTCATGGAAACAGGGTCATTCCTGAGACCCCTGAACTATAGAGTAACCAGAGTGTGATCACAGCCCACAAGAGCTGCAAGCACCCAACTCCAACACATGAGAACTGCTGTGTGGTCTGGGCCCAGCAAAGCTGTAGGGCAGGTATCCCTGGGGTCTTTGGGACCTAACCCCTGCACCAGTATGTCTAGAAGGCAGGGCCGTGGAGTCCAAGAAGATTGCTCTCAAGCCTTAAGACTTAATGTTGTTAAACTTTTGAGTTTGGATTTCTCTCAGGCTGTTAACCCTTTCTTTTCTTCTATTTCTCCATTTTGAAATGGAAATGTCTTTCCTGTGCCTGTCCCACTACTGTACTTTGGAAACATATGAGGGTACTTCAAAAAGGCCGTAGAAAATTAGAATTGAAAGATAATACAAATACTTCCATGAACTTTCTTGAAGTATCTATTTATAACTTGTTTGATTTCACTGTCTCACACCTAGTGGATAATTTGCCTCAGGACGAACCATACCTTGAGTATCACCTGTACATGATTAAGATAATATTTAGATAAGAATTTGGACTTAGACTTTAAAGTCGATGCTGGAACAAGTTAAGACTTTTGGTGCTGTTGGGATGAAGTTAATGTACTTTGTATGTGCAAAGGACATGAATTTGGGGGGATCGGGGCACAATATTATTGTTTGATGGTATTCTCTCCAGATTTTATGTTGAAACTTAATCCCTGATATACAGTATTAGGAGGTGTGGTCTTTGGGATGTGATTAATTTATAAGGGCTCTGCCCTCATTAATAGGATTATCACACTTATAAAGGAGCTCAAGGTCAAAGAGAGCACTCTCCTGCCTTTTCATCTCTTGTAACACATAAGAACAAAGCTTTCATTCCCTTTGGAGAACGCAGCAACAAGGTGCCATCTTGCAAGCAGAAACCAGGTCCTTCCAGACACTGATTCAGCCAGCACCTTGATCTTGAACTCCCAGCCACCAGAACTGTGAGAAATAAATTCCTATTCTTTATAAAGTACCCAGTCTGTGGTATTTTGTTATAGTAGTACAAACAAAGACAGTTACTATGTTTGCTCACCTAATAGTTACTTTTGTATTATGGAAAATATCCAGGAAAGAGGATCCTCTCTCAACACTCTTATTCAACAACTTACAGGCATACCTTGAAGATATTACCAGTTTGTTTCCAGACCACTGCCATAAAGTGAATATCACAATAAAGTAGGTCACACAAATTTTTTGGTTTCCCAGTGTCTATAAAAGTTATGTTTACACTATATTTTAATCTATTACATGTGCAAAAACATCATGCCTAAAAAATGTACATACCTTAATTTAAAAAGACTTAATTGCTAAAAAAATTGTTAACAATTACCTAAGCTTTCAGTGAGTCATAATCTTTTTGCTGGAGGGTCTTGACTTGATATTGATGGATGCTGACTGGTCAGGGTGATGGTTGCTGAAGGCTGGGGTGGCTGTGGAAATTTCTTAAAACAAGACAACAATGAAGTCTGCCACATTGATTAACTCTTCCTTTCACAAAAGATTTCTCTATAGGATGTGATGCTGTTTGATAGCATTTTACTCACAGTAGAACTTCTTTCAAAGTTGTAGTCAATCCTTTCAAACCCTATCACTGCTTTATCAATTAAATTTATGTAATATTCTAAGTCTTTTGTTATCATTTCATCAATGTTCACACATCTTTGTCAAAGGCTCCTGGTCAAGATGGCGGAATAGATAATCCCCAGTATCACTCTCTCCCACAAATCAACAAATTTACAACTATTGAAAAGCTTCTGGAGCTCAGGGAAAGAAGAGGAGAGACCTATGGAGTTCACGAAGGCAGGAGAACCTGTGATGAGAGAACCACGCCCACCATTGCAGGCCCTGGCCACTACAAGCCTGGCCCTGGTTGGCACATGGAGCAGGAGCTAGAAAAAGCTGCAGCTGTGCCCTTTGTTTGACATTGCTTCGATGTGGCAGAGGAGAAGAGGGCCTTGGTGGCCCCCAGGCCAGCAAGACCACTAACAGGATTCTTGTTGATCTACCTAGGAATGAGTAGCCACAGGCAACAGAAAGAAAACACACACTCAGAAGCCCATGAGTCATCACAAGGGACGGGTGCACAGCCCATCTTATGGGAAGTGATTGGAGTGCAGGGGATGGGGAAGATGGGCCTACCGGGAGAACACTGGGGCACAGCATGGACTGCTGATCTGCCCTCCAGTCACCACAGGCCTACTCAGTGGAGATTGGTTAGGAATATAGAACTGCAGGGAGTCCAGTTTCCTGAAGGGACTCAGGCCCAGACCAGAGTTTCCACACAACCCAGGTGTACCAGAACTCACAAGACCTGGAAATGCTTACTATGTCAACGGTTAAAACTTAAGCCACAGAAAAAGTCTTCCCCAGAGAATCAGCAGCAAAGCAGCAATTTAACTCAACCACAGGGCTCAAGTGCTGGTTCACTTAGGAAGTTCCCCCATTTTAGAAGTAACCAAAGGACAACAACTTAGTTCCAGTGCAGAGTTAAAGTGGTGGGAACAGTGAATAGTCCAACACAGAACTGAGAGAAAAAACAAAATACCCACAGCCCAGAGCAAAAAGTTTGATATTAACCAGTAAATGTCTCACAACATCAGAGATACCTATAAAACCTAGAAGGACCAGAAGCACCCTGGACTCTCAAGCTGCGGATGGGGATACCCACAGCCCAGAGCAAAAAGTTTGATATTAACCAGTAAATGTCTCACAACATCAGAGACACCTATAAAACCTAGAAGGACCAGAAGCACCCTGGACTCTCAAGCTGAGGATGGGAAAGGACCATAAGCCTCAGCTATGCCCCTCTCATTACCACAGCCAGCTAAGTGATGACCACAGGCTACCACCAGATGCACACTGGCTCCTGACCCAGGGTTATGGGGGGCTGAGGGCCTTAGCCATGACCCCCTGACATCATCAACTAGACCAGATTTGACCACTGAGCTGCTGCAGGAAGCCTCAACCATGCTCCCCTCCTTCCTCCTCCTCACACTCTATTTCAGTCCCCTTTCTTCTCTCCCCTTTCTCCCTCTACTGCTCTGCAACATCTTAGAATGTAAAAAAAGCAGTATTAATAGATAAATTTAAAAAAATAAAAAATAAGCCGCTTTTCTTTGCTCATCTGTAGTAAGCAACTCCTCGGCTGTTAAAGTTTTATTACGACATTACAGCAATTCAGTCATACCTTCAGTCTCCAGTTCTAATTATAGTTCTCTTGTTGCTTTTACCACATCTGCAATTACTTTCTCCACTGAAGTTTTAAGCTCCTCAAAGTCATCCATGACTATTGAAATCAACTTCTTCCAAACTCCTGTTAATGTTGATATTTCAACCTCCTCCCACAAATCGCGATTGTTCTTAATGACATCTAGAATAGTGTATCCTTTCCAGAAAGTTTTCAATTACATTACCCAGATCCACCAGAGAAATCACTATCCATGACAGCTACAGTCTTACAAAATGTGTTTCTTAAATAATAAGACATGAAAATCACTCCTTGGTCCATGGGCTACAAAATGGATGTTGTGTTAGCAGGAATGAAAACATTAATCTTCTCGTATATCTCCATCGGAGCTCCTGGGTGACTAGGTGCATTGACAATGAACAGTAATTTATTTATTTATTTTTTTTGAGGAGTAGGTCTCAACAGTGGGCATATAATGTTCAGTAAACTGTGCTATGAATAAATGTTCTGTCATTCAGGCTTTATTGGTCCATCTATAGATCACAGGCAGAGTACTTTAAGCATAAACCTTATGGGCTCTAGGATTTTAAGAATGGTAAATGAGCATTGGCTTCAACTTTAAGTCACCAGCTGTATTAGCCCCTAAAAAGAGTCAGCCTGTCCTTTGAAGCTTTAAATCCAGGCATTGACTTTTCTCTAGCTATGAAAGTCCTAGCTGGCATCTTCTTCAAAAATAAGGTTGTTTCATCTACATCAAATATCTGTTGTTTAGTGTAGCCAGTTTCATCAATTGTCTTAGGTAAATCTTCTGGATGTTTCTGCAGATTCTACATCAGCACTTGCTGCTTCACCTGGTACTTTTATGTTATGGAGATGGATTCATTCCTTAAGCCTCATGAACCAACCTCTGCTAGCTTCAAACGTTTCTTCCTGTTGCTTCCTCACCTCTCTGTCTTCATAAAATTGAACAAGGTTTGGGTCTTGCTCTGAATTAGGTTTTGACTTGGGGGAATGTTGTGGCTGGTTTGATCTTCTATCAATACCACTAAAATTTTCTCCATATCAGCAATAAGGGCTGTTTCACTGTCTTATTATGTGTATGTTCACTGGAGAAGCACTTTAAATTTCCTTCAAGAACTTTTATTTTATATTCAAAACGTGTCTAGCTAGTACAAGAGGAATAGTTTTTGTCCTGTTTCAGCTTTTGATATATCTTCCTCACTAAGCTTAATCATTTCTAGTATTTTATTTGAAGAAAGGTATGTGCAACTCTTCCTTTTACTGGATCACTCAGAGGCCATTGTAGAGTTATTAACTGGCTCAATTTCAACATTATTGTATCTCAGTGAATACGAAAGCCAGAGGTGTGACAGATAGGGGGAAAAGCCAGTGGGTAGAGCAGTCTAAAAACACACATTTAATGATTAACTTCATCATATTATATAGGTGTGATTCATGGTGCCCCCAAACAATTAAACAGTAACATCAAAGTCCATGGATCACAGATACAGACATAATAATAATAACGAAGTTAAAAATACTCTGTGAACTTGGCAGCACTGGGCTTGGCTCTGCATGGCCACAGTGAGGGCGCACCATGGCAAGGACTGAGAAGAGGTGATGGCTGAACTTTCTCGAGGCCTCTTTGTCATGTGGAGGGGTGCAGGTTGGCTGCAGTAGGCTACAATCTCCAGCTGAGTGATAAATACCAGTGCCAAGTCCTACAGGAAGGAGCACAGGGCAGAAAGTGAAACTACTCTGTTTTTTATGACCTGAAGTGCCACAGCCGTGCGATCCAGCAGCACAGCCCAGTGCGCATGGAGCAGGGAGACATCCAGCAGGGGAGGCAGAAGCTCGGGAGAGACCACACACCCTTCGGTGCCACTGTGCAACACAGCAGCCCAGCCAAGTGCATGCTGACAAGAGAGGTGGCTCCCTGGAGAGGCCAAGACCCGAGGCAACCACACAAGCAAGGGACTAGTGGCCAACTGAGCAGACATTGAGGTAGCCATATGAAATTGGCAACCCTAGCAACATCCTAGCCAGACAATAGTGTCAAACCTGTGGAATGTGAAACCCCCATCAACAACGACCAAACATCAAAGGAAAAATACCAGAAATATGAAAAATCAAGAAAGCACACCATCAAAGGGTAATAACTCTCAAGCT
>NW_007734847.1:110029-111691 GCF_000696425.1 Galeopterus variegatus
AAAAAATACTTAAAGGCATTGAAGAAAATCTGAGAGAGATATTAGACAACCTTAAGCACTCAAATATCCAAGTCACGGGTATTCCAGAAGGGGAGGAAAAAGGAGATTGCATTGAAAACATATTCAACAAAATAGCGGTAGAAAACTTCCCAGTTATTGGAAAAGACACAGATCTTCAGATTCAGGAAGCTCAAAGATCCACAAACGTATTCAACCCAAAAAGCAAGATCCACAAACGTATTCAACCCAAAAAGCTCTTCTCCAAGACATGTTATACTCAAATTGGCAAAACTCAAAGACAAAGAGAGAATCTTAAAAAACTGCAAGAGAGAAGAATCAAATAACCTATAAGGGAGCCCCAATCTGACTAACATCAGACTTTTCATCACAAACCCTAAAAGCCAGAAAGAAATGGGATGATATACTCAAAATACTAAAAGACAGAGATTGCCAGACAAGAATACTCTAACCCGCAAGCCTATGCTTCTGAAATGAAGGAGAAATAGTACATTTCTCAGACAAACAAAAATTGCAAGAGTTCACTATCACAGGACCACCCTTACAAGAAATTCTCAAGGGAATACTGGGTTTGGTACCTGAAAAACAACTACCACTGCCATAAAAACCAAAGAAAAATTAAAACCCACTAGTATAATAAAAATGACAATCATGAAGAGAAAACAAACAAACAAAAAGGCTATCTACAACCCAGGAACCAACAAATACAGAAAACAAACATTAAATCAGAAAGAAAGGAACAAAAGACACCTAAGACATCCAAACAATAATCAATAAAATGCTAGGATTAAATCAACACTTTTCAATAACAACTCTTAATGTGGAATGCTTAAATTCCCCAACCAAAAGACACAGATTGGCTGACTGGATTAAAAAGGAGGACCCAACTATAAGCTGCCTTCAAGAGACCCACCTCACCCATAAAAACTCACACAGACTAAGAGTGAAAGGATGGAAAAAGATTTACCATACAAAAGGAAATGAAAAAAGAGCTGGAGTAGCTATTCTTATATCTGATAAAAGAAACTTTAAACTAAAAACCATGAAAAGAGAAAAAGAGGGCCAACACATAATGATAAAAGGATTGATCCTTCAAGAAGACATAACAATCATAAATATGTATGCACCCAATGTTGGAGGAGCCATATTTATAAGACAACCTCTATTAGACCTAAAGAAGGAAATAGACACTAATACCATAATAGTAGGGGACCTGAATACTCCACTGTCAATATGGGACAGATCATCTAGGCAAAGAATCAGCAGAGAAACACAAGATCTAAAAAATATACTAGACCAGTTGGACTTGGCAGATATCTATAGAACATTCCATCCAACAACCTCAGAATATTCATTTTTCTCATCAGCACATGGATCATTCTCCAGGATAGATTACATATTAGGTCACAAATCAAGTCTCAACAAATTCAAAAATATTGGAATTATCCCATGTATTTTTTCAGACCACAATGGATTAAAATTAGAAATCAATAACAAATGAAATTCTGGAAACTCTAAAAATACATGGAAATTAAACAGCATTCTACTTAATGACACATAGGTCCAAGAAGAAATCAAACAGGAAATCAAAAAATTTATTGAAACTAATGAAAACAATGATACATCATTCCAAAACCTGTGGGA
>NW_007734847.1:111873-113316 GCF_000696425.1 Galeopterus variegatus
TGGTGATATTACAACTGAATCATCTGAAATGCAAGGAATCATTCAAGACTACTATAAACAACTCTACGCCAACTAATTTGAAAATTTGGAGGAAACAGATAAATTTCTGGACACACAAAAGCTTCCAAAACTGAGCCAAGAAGATGTAGAAAATCTGAACAAACCTATAACAGTAAAGGAGATTGAAGCTGTTATCAGAAGGCTCCCAACAAAGAAAACCCCAGGACCAGACGGATTCTCAGCAGAATTTTATCAAACATTCAAATAGGAATTGACACCAATTCTTTACAAACTATTCCAAAAGATTGAAACAGAGGCAAATCTCCCAAACTCATTCTATGAAACAAACACCATCCTGATACCCAAACCAGGTAAAGATACAACTAAAAAAACTGCAGGCCAATATTCTTGATGAATATAGATGCAAAAATCATCAAGAAAATACTAGCTAACAGAGTACAGCAACACATAAGTAAAATTTTTCACCATAATCAAGTGGGATTCACCAACGTTTGCAAGGTTGGTTCAACATATGCAAATCAATAAATGTGATGCACCATATTAATAAAATCAAACACAAGGACCATTTGGTCATCTCTATAGATGCTGCTGAAAAAGCATTTGATAAAATTCAACATTCATTCATGACAAAGCCCCTCTATAAGTTAGGTATAGATGGAAATGATCTCAACATAATTAAAGCCATATATGATAAACCCACTGCCAATATCACCCTTAATGGAGAAAAGCTGAATGCTTTTCCTTTAAGACCAGGAATTAGACTAGGATACCCACTCTCACCACTCCTATTCAACATAGTGTTGGAAGTACTAGCCAGAGCAATCAGAGAAGAGAAGGAAATAAAGGGCATCCAGATTGGAAAAGATGAAGTCAAACTGTCCCTGTTTGCAGATGACATGATCCTATATATCGAAGAGCCTAAAGCCTCTATAGAAAAAGAAAAAAAAAACTCTTGGAGTTTATAAATGATTTCAGCAAAGTAGCAGGATACAAAATCAACACACAAAAATCAGTAGCATTTCTATTCCCCAATAGTGAACATGCAGAAAGGGAAATCAAGAAAGTTTGCCCATTTACAATAGCCATGAAAAAAATACAATACTTAGGAATTGAGTTAACCAAGAATGTGAAAAATCCCTATAATGAGAACTACAAACCACTGCTGAGAGAAATTAAAGAGAATACAGGAAGATGGAACGATATCCCATGCTCTTGGATTGGAAGAATCAACATTGTGAAAATGTCCATCCTACCCAAAGTGATATACAAATTTAATGCAATACCCATCAAAATTCCAATGACGTTTTTATTAGAAATGGAAAGAACTATCCAGACATTTATATGGAATAACAAAAGACCATACATAGCCAAAGCAATGCTGAGCTAAAAAATAAAGGTGGAGGCATGACACTACTTGACTTT
>NW_007734847.1:113483-114091 GCF_000696425.1 Galeopterus variegatus
AAACACTTCAGGAAGTAGGACTGGACACAGACATCATGAATATGACCCCAAAAGCACGGGCGACCAAAGGAAAAATAAACAAATGGGATTATCTTAAACTAAAAAGCGTCTTCACAGCAAAAGAAACAATTAACAGAGTTAAAAGACAACAAACAGAGTGGCAGAAAATATTTGCAAAATATACATCTGACAAAGGATTAATATCCAGAATATACAGGGAACTGAAACAACTTTAAAATAAAAAGACAAGCAACCCAATTAAAAAATGGGCATAAGAACTGAATAGGCATTTCTCAAAGGAAGGTATATGAATGGCCCACTGACATATGAAGAAATGTTCAACATCACTCAGCTTTAGGGAAATGCAAATCAAAACCACGCTGAGATACCATCTCACCCCAGTTAGGATGGCTAATATCCAAAAGACTGTGAACGATAAATGCTGGCAAGGTTGCTGAGAAAAACGAACTCTCATACATTGTTCGTGGGACTGCAGAATGGTGCAACCTCTATGGAAAATGGTATGGAGGTTTTTCAAACAATTGTGGATAGATCTACCATATGACCCAGCTATCCCACTGCTGGAATATACCCAGAGGAATGGAAAT
>NW_007734847.1:114995-120879 GCF_000696425.1 Galeopterus variegatus
AGAGGGGGAGGGATAAAGACATAACAATTACAATTCCTTGAAGTTGATATAACATTTAAACAGATTGAGGTTGTTGGGAGGGGGGGAGTGGGAGGAGGGAGGGAGGTTTTGGTCATGGGCCACAATAATCAACCACATTGTATGTTGACACAATAAAATAAAATTTGGAAGAAAAATAAAAAAGAAAACAAAAAGAAAAAGAAAAAAGAAAAATACTGTGAGAATTACCAAAATGTGACACAGAGGCTTAAAGTGGGCACATGCTATTAGAAAAATGTTACCAATAGACTTGCTCAATGCATGGTTGCCACAAACTTTGAATATGTAAAAAATGCAACATCTGCAACACACAGTAAAATGGAGCACAATAAAATGAGGTATGCCTGCACTGGAAACCACAGATAGAACAATAAGACAAGTAAAAGAAATAATAGATACACAGCAATAAAGGAAGAAATAAAATTGGCTTTATTTGCAGATGTAGTGATTGGTTATGTAAAAAATGCCAAAAAATCTATAACAAGTTTTTGGTACTTATAAGTGAATATAGCAATGTCAAACAATACAGCATCAATATATAAAATTCAATTGTTTTTCTACATATCAACAATAAACAATTGGAATTTTAAGAGTAAAAAAGGTACCACTTAAGTTAATACTAAATATTAAAATAATTAGGTATATATCTGACAAACTGTGTAGAATTTAATGCTGAAAACAAAAGACTGATGGAAGAGATAAAAAATGTCTAACTAAATGGAAAGAGAGTTATTCCATGTTGAGGGATTAGAAGACCCAATATTTGTAAGATGTCAATACTCCTCCAACTTGATCTATAGATATAAAATAATACCAATTAAAATTTCAATAAGCTATTTTGCATATATTGGAAAACTGAGTGCACAAAGTTTATACGATAAGGCAAAAGACTTAATAGCCAGTACAATAAAGAAGACGATGAACAAAGCTGGAGAACCCACATATTCTACTTCAAAAATTTCTATAAAGCTGTAGTAATGAAGACTGTGTGATATTGGCAAAAGTATAAACACACATATCAATGCAACATAATGGAGAAAACAGAAAATAGGCCTACATGAAGATAGTCAACCGAATTTTTACAAAGGTACGAGGATAACTCAATGGAGAAAGAATAGTCATTTCCATAACTGCTGTGGGAACTATTGTAAGTCGACATGCAAAACAAAACACATACACTGAGACTCAAAGATAGAACTTACATTTTTCAAAAAATTACTCAGAATGTATCAGAAATATAAATGAAAAATGATAAACTATAAAGTTTCTAGAAGGAAACACAGGAGACGTACTAACTCTGTGATCTTGGTAATGAGTTTTAAGGTACAACACCAAAACCATGAACTTTTTTATGAATATTCATGAGATAAAAAACTAATTGTCACCCCTCGTGACCATGATGTGAGGGCCATACCCATTACTGGAAATTACTTTTGTACCCCGTGTACACCATCCAATTATCCCTCAACCTTCCTCTCCTTCTCCCTTTCCCCCCCACTCCACTTTGTAGCCCTAGAAATGTTCCCTCCGTCTGCAAGGCCAACACACTACTACAGATAGATCTTCCATACAATCCAGCAATCCCTCTTCTGGGTATATACCCAGAGCAATGGAAATGATCATGTCGAAGGGATACCTGCAATCCCATGTTCATTGCAGCTCTGTTTACAATAGCCAAAATATGGAACCAACCTAAATGTCCATCAATGGATGATTGGATAAGGAAACTGTGGCATATATACACCATGGAATACTACTCTTCCATAAAAAAAGAATGAAATACTCCCATTTGCAACAACATGGATGAACCAGGAGAAACTTATGCTGAGTGAAATAAGCAAAGCATAGATATCGATATTCAATGCTATACCCCACAGATATGTACAATCAATTATGTTTCAATACAAAAACAACAGGATGGTACCACTCTGGTGAGGGATGTTGTAAATCGGGAGGCTATGCAAGTATGGACAGAGAAATTCTAGGAAACTGTACCTTTTGCTTAAGTTGCTGTGCACCTAAAATAGCCTTGAAAAATGTCTATTAATTTTAAAAAATGGGTGAAGTATCTAAACAGACATCTCACCAAAGAAGATATACAGATGGCAAAGCAGCACAAGAAAACTGTTGAACATGATCTGTCATTAGGAAATTGCAAATTAAAACAAATATGTGGTTCTAGTACAGACCAATCCGAATGCATAAATTCCAAACATCTGACACCATCAATTTCTGGCAAGGAAGTGAAGAGACAATAACTCTCATTCATTGAAGGTGGAATGCAAAATGATACATCCACCCTGGAAAACAGTTTGACAGTTTCTCAGTAGGCAAAATTTGTCTTCGCATAAGATTCAGCATTGGTGCTTCTAAGTATTTATCAAGGGGATTCAGAAATGTATGCCCACACAAAAACCTGTGTGTGAACATTTATAGAAATTTAATTATAATTGTCACTAACTGAAAACAACTAAGATGTCCTTCAATCTGTGAATTCGATACACACACACACACACACACACACACACACACAAAACCAAATTCAGCAGTATATCCTTACAGTGCAATAGAAAAGGATTAAGCTCTCAAGCCACACAAAGATATAAGTTAATCTTAAATGCAATTCAGCGGTATATCCTTACAGTGCAATAGAAAAGGATTAAGCTCTCAAGCCACACAAAGATATAAGTTAATCTTAAATGCACATGGCTAAGTGAAACAAGCCAGTCTGAAAGACCTGCATACTATATAATTCCACTTACATTTATTCTAGACAAGGCAACAACTACTGAGATGGTAAACACATCAGTAGTTGCCAGAGATAGGAGGGGTGTGTTGAATAGATGAAGCAAAGGACAGTGATATTATATGATACTGTATTTGTGTATACATGGCACTATGCAATTGTCAAAATCTATAGAAATTTAAAGCACAGAGAATAATCCTTGATGTATTTTAATTTAAAAAAATTATTTACGAAAGTCAGAGGATCCCAGGATGGAATGCAGAATATGACCAAAAAAAAAAAAAAAAAATCAAAGTGCCTTTTAAATACATAAAACAATCCCACTGAATGATATGAGTAAACAGCTGCTGACATAATTACCTTTGGAAATGAGTGGAGTCTGAAAGTCTAAAGGCCAAAGGAATGCCACACAAATCACACAAATACTGTGGTCTGGTTGAGAAAGGTGTTTCCCATGGGATTACTGAATAACAATTCTGAAAACGCTATACATATACTGAAATTGTACAACTAAGTAAATGAATGGTAGAAGGTGGAAGCTAGGTTTTCTCACTGTTGAAGAGATTGGTTACAGATAACTTAGTAGACAAGGCTAAAATATTCTATGTGTAATTGATTAGATTTGGAGAAACCAATATGAGCTCATATTTAGCTAAACATACATATAAATGGTTACATATGTTAACATTTATAAATGTGTGTTATACCTACATTAGTACACACATACTATATACTTTCTTTGTCAGCTGAGAAAGTCTAAAAACAATGTCCTAACAGCAACAAGCAAACACAGTGCAGAGACTTTGGTTTCTAATACCATTCTCTAATAAAAGAAACCAGGGAACCTTGGCAAGATGGCTGATTCCAGGGTTGGAGCAAAAAATTAAATAGAAGACCCTAGAATTTCTTGTAGTGCCACTAATTAAGGAAGTAATTACAAAATACAACCGCAAATTAGGAGGCTATGTCAGAGACACAGGAGCCAACTAAAAGAGTACTCAATGTCCAAAGCCAGAAAATTTTGAGCAAAACAAACCACATAAAGTACTTGGTTATAACCCAAAGTACAAAATAAATATCTATGTGTCCACATTGATATAAACAAACAATTTAATATAGAAATAAGCATAAGAGAATAGACAAATCTCTCCTGAAGAATTCCAAATAATTTATGAAGATGCACCCCCCTCAAGGATATGGAGGTAATTCTCCATTCCTTAAGTCAGGGCTGTTCATCATTTAAGAGAATAGACAAATCTCTCCTGAAGAATTCCAAATAATTTATGAAGTTGCACCCCCCTCAAGGATATGGAGGTAATTCTCCATTCCTTAAGTCAGGGCTGTTCATCATTTCTTCTTTCCGAAGCATACAGTATAGAAGTGAGGAAAAAGAATAATTTTATACTGGGGAAACCTGACAAATACTACCTCAACCATGTGTTCAAGGTTAACATTGATAGTGATATCACATTAATTATATGTATACTTGATGTGCATGTAATAAGAATGCCACCTTACTTCTGTGGTAATAAATGACACTTCTTCCAAAATTAATAATCTCTGCCTAATCATGAGAAAACATCAGACCAACCCCAGCTGAGGAACATTCTACAAAATACCTTAGCAGTACTCTTCAGTACTCCAAGTTTATCAAAAACAAGAAAATAAGGAAAGTATAAGAAATTTTCATAGTGAAGAATAGCCTAAAGAGAATTAATTGTAATATGGTATCCGGGGTGGTATTCTGAAACAGATAAATTGAATTATATAGAAATTAAAGAAATTTGAATAAACTGGATTTTTATGAATAACAATATATCAATACTGGGTCATTATTTGTGACAAATATACCATAATAAAGTAATAGGGACAACCAGTGTGAAGTATGTGGGAACTGTTGTATCTTCTAAACTTTTTGTTAATTTATAACTTTTTAAAGTAAAGTTTTATTAAAAACAAACACAAAAAAACACATTTCCAGGGCAGGGAAAAAAATATGCACAAACATTGCAAACATTTCGTTTGTAAATTATCCAATATTTTATAATTGGTAATGTATCAGTACAACTATATGGAAAATCATACCTTTATTTTAGTAAATACTTTTTGGTCAGTATTATCATGTTATATTTCCACATGTGCTTTATTATTTTAAATAGAAAAATAAGCATTTACAATGTTAACATTTTAGGTATATGTAGTATTTTTATATATGGCTTTTAAGTTGCTTACATTGAATTTAATATTTACAAAAGATCAGCCACACATATTTATATATAAAGATACAACCTCAGGCAGTAGTAAACAAAATGCTATTATTACCAGCCTCCTGAATTCACAAATTGTTAGCAGTAGAAAACTACATCATCCATGTTCTGTCTATTTTAATCACTCCCATCCCACATTATTAATAAGCTCAATTTTATTTATTATTAATAAGACCATTCGAGGTTGTTGCTTAGTTGAACATCCTTATATTAAAAAAAGTAAACTATATATTTATCCTTTCTTCTATAGAATAGCAATCCTACTGAATAATTTATCTGAAAAGGATATAGTATAGCTTATTATTTTTTTTAGGATGTAACACTATATCTATCTTATATTCTGGTAAGTTATAGACACTTGATTATTTCTATACTGTTATAATCAGAGAGCTTAAACTTTTGGAGAAAAAATCTTAAAAATAAAAATATTTATATCAAAAATTAGAAGAGAATCTGAAGGATACAGTAATGTGTTGTTTCTAATTTTACAGCTCATAGTTAGGATCTCACATAGTTTCTCATTTTTTAATAAAAATATGTTATTTCAAACTTCTAAAGTTTTATAGCTTCCTTGCTTTTCCATTTTGTTATTGTAGTTGTTTACTATTCAGATTACCCTAACTGGGAGGAATATTCATATTCCAAATGCTATGTTACATTCTTTTATCAGGAAAAGTACAGAAATTCAGGAGAAGGGAAGGGAACAGCATCTGCAGCAAAGTAGAGAGTATACTGGGGAAGGACAAGAATAGAAGGTGTGTGTGTTCCGCGACACCATGCCAAGGGTTGCGATCCCCTTACCGGTCACAAAAAAAAAAAAAAAAAAAAAAAA
>NW_007734847.1:121020-130903 GCF_000696425.1 Galeopterus variegatus
AAAAAAAAAAAAAAAAAAAAAAAAAAAAAAAAGAAGGTGTGTGTGTTCCATTGAGTGGCATATTTTTCCTATATCTGCTGTTGCTTGGTAGCTCAGAGAAAATTGTGCAAGAGCCAACATGATTTCACATTTTGGCAACTTTTGTTTTTACTTGATTATAAATTGCATATGAAGAAATTCATGTGTTATAAACAAACACTGTAACAGAACATCCATTTTTTTTGGTAAATCCCTCCTTCCCCATTTCTTTGAGAGGGCTTGCTGCAGGTTTGCCACCTGCTTCAGGTCCTCCCTGTTTCTTTCTCATTTACAGCTCCCATCCCCTTGCTGAGAACAGAAGAAGGGTAAGTAACATTGACAGGCACTTGTTGCTTTACTTGAAACATTATGAGAGGCCCTACATTCCATCAGCATGGCAGATATTTAAGACTCTGTCTAGTGGGTGCTTTTGTGGGTCTTTTAGAAACTAATCCTGCTTGACTTTCCAATTATGTGGGCAGTGCCTCTACTTTTGCTGCAGTTTATTCTTCCAGAACTTTCTTACTTGCTGGGGTTCTTTGCTATGTCAGACTTCCCTCTTGGGAAGACTCTTCTAAAAAGGGGTCAGGTTGACACTAGTGCAGAATTCATATGTGATCCCTGGGATTCAAGAACTTATTAACTACTCTCAGAAGGGAAGAACAATTATTTTGCAGATGCAGCCCTTTACCCTGCTGCTCCACAGGCCATTTTACCTTTCCCAAGCACAGGTCAGAAAATAGTCTTGCATGTCCTCCAGTTACCAAAGAACCTAGCACATGCTTTGAATTGTTCTACTGAAGCCCTTCTCACTGTAGTTGGAGTTAGAATTAGCTTCCTTTTATCACTGTCTCCTGCTTTTGTTCTGAGGAAAGCTCTTTGGACAGAACTCTCTCCAAATAAAATAGTCTTTGGAAATCCCCCTCCCTTTTTGCTTTACATTGTGTGTCTCAATAGTTTGTAGTTTTTACTGTGTTCGTACTTTAGCTGAAACTGAGACAGGAAGAGTTCCATTTTAACATCATGTTATAGTGATCTGTTTTGTGATGGAACTGTTTTTTTGACATTTTAATCACCTTTTACCTAAACCCCTCACCGCTAGAAATAAAGACATGCAATTAAAGTCGAGTTAATATTTCCTAATCATTAAATAAATCTGTAATTTTCAGAATGTGCACAAGATGCATTGTCTTCACCATTTTCCCAAAGGCAAAATAATTATAATAATAATAATTTTGAAAAAAAAATTATTCACACAGTCTAATTGGACATGGAGAAGCACAAATTCAATTTACAAATTTTCTAATTTAAAGATGCCAGAAGTCTTGAAGGGTTGTCAGTTTTTGAACCAAATTACTTCTTAGACCAAATCTTCACTCAGTGTATTATAAAAACATTAAACATCAGAATCTACTAACATGCTTTTGTTAAAACATTTAATAAGTTAAAAGGTACAGATTCTCCTTAAATTAACTTTAAAATATTTCAAATTAAGATCAGGAAAACACGTAAAATATTAAGAAATCACTTGTATTGTTAGTAACAAAAGCTACTTCCTTTCTTTAAAAAAAAATAGTGACCTCTGTCAGATAAATAACTATGAAACTTGCTTTTTACCAGGATAGCTAATTAAATTTATTTATGTCTCCATTTTGAAGACTGTGTTCAGTTTCTTCTATAAAAAAAGATATATACTAAATTTTAATGTCTTACTTAGTTAAATGATTCTGTGAAATGCCTTATTTAAATAGCTAATTTACATGTTGCTTTATCATCATACATTGTTTAAGTTGCTGATTTCTAATTTTAAACTAGC
The DNA here is from genome assembly GCF_000696425.1 of Galeopterus variegatus. Taxonomy (NCBI): domain Eukaryota; kingdom Metazoa; phylum Chordata; class Mammalia; order Dermoptera; family Cynocephalidae; genus Galeopterus; species Galeopterus variegatus. Next base: position 122,855 of record NW_007734847.1, read on the forward strand.
CAGTGAATGATGTTAGAGTAGATGAAGTGACATAGAAGGCAATTCACAGGAGATAATGTGACAGTTAATTTTATGTGTCAACATGTCTAGGACCTGGTACTTAATTATTTAATTTAACAATAATCAAGGTGTTTCTGTGAAGGTATTTTGTAGAAGTGGTTAACATTTACGATTGATCGAATTTGAGTAAAAGAGATTATACTCAATACAGTGGTTGATCTTCATCCAATCACTTGAAGGCCCTAAGAGCAAAAACAAGTTTCCATTATGAGAAGAGTTTTTGCCTCAAGACTACAGCATCAACTCTTGTCTGAGTTCCTAGCTACCCAGCCTTCAGTACTAATTTTAGGCACCATGATAGCATGAGATAATTCCTTACCATAAATCTTTTATATCGGAGTTCAGTGATTTGGGTCCTACAGTATATGCTCCAGTCACAAAGACTGGAGGACAGCTGGGCTGCCAGTGAATAGCCTGCAGTGTTTGCCTGTAGTTAGGATAAGTTTACCTCTCAATTCCAAAATTTTCCCCAGCAGATTGAAAGGAATTCAGTGATGATAAAACTTGGGTGTGTAATGGAATACAAGGGTTATCTTGTCTCCTCTACCTGGTATCTGTAGATGGCTATGTGAACATTCAGCATGCAAATACAGAATACATAGATAAGGTGAATTTTTAAAAAAGTGAAATAATGTCCTTTTATATATGTATATATCTCCTAAGGGTTCTATTTTGATAAGTGAATTTCATGCAAATAGACAACTATTGCTTTTTATTGTTTTTATTTTACTGATAAGATATGTATAGCATATGTAGATGATGATGTTTTCTTTTAAGCTTGCTTATCTGTTAAATTTTGTAGAAGCTATTCTAATATATCAAGTATCAGAAATCCAAGTAGGAGATTTTTACCTATAATATTGGGAAAAGATGTCCATGCCGATATTCATAGGAAACAAATTTTCACATCAAATTCCCTGGTATAGGAAACAGCGCATTCATATAAAAGCCTGTTGTATTAGTCTGTTTGTATTGCTTATAGAAAAATAACTAAAACTGGGTAACTTATAAAGAAATAATATTTATTTCCTACAGTTTTGGGGGCTGGGAATTCCAAAATCCAGGGAAGAGGGCCTTGTTTTTTTTTGGTGGGAACTCTACAGAGTCCTGTGGACACAAGGTCTTACATGGTGAGAATGGGTTGAGCAAGAAAGCTAACCTGATTACTTGCTCTCCTTATAAAGTCATCAGGGTGAGACCCTTGACCTCCCATTAAACCATCAACTCATTACTCCATGAATGGATCAATCCATTTGCAACCTCTTAACACTGTAAACATTGGGATTAAATTTTCAATACATGAATTTCTAGGGGACACATTTGACTCATAGCATCTGTGAAAGCTAGAATAACAGCCCAGAAAAAAAGTGAGATTAGGAGCCAGTCTTGGAGAACAGGATTAAAGTCTTATTAAGGAATATTCCCCAATCCTGGGGTGGAACCAATCACAATGTTTTCTCAGAAGGATTCATGGATTGATACATTCCATTGTCCAATACTTGTCTCCCATTTTTATTCTTTTCAGGTAGGAGCAGTTATGGTAGTTCTATACACCATGTTGCACCTATGCATAGTGCATTTTTGAGGAGAGATAACTTGTCTTATTAGTCCTTAAGTCTGGATCAAGAAGAGCCACATCTAACCCGACATGAGGACATACTGAGAGAGACTAACTAACATAATCCAGAGATACTGTACTTTCAGCTGCTTCATGAATTGATGGGGTTATAAATGAACTCATTCAAGAAGAGAACTAGTGTTTTTTGTGCATAGAAAGAAAGGAGAACTGATCATGTGATTTGTAGTAGAGCCTTCTGTATTAGCCCATTTCTGCTGTTTATAACAGAATACCTAAACTGGGTAATTTTTAAAGAAAAGGAGTATTTGGCACACAATTCTGGGGCAGCTACATTTGGCATGGGCCTCAGGCTGCTTCTGCTCATGGTGAAAAGCAGCAGGAAAGTCCATGGGTGCAAGCAGAGCACATAGTGAGAAAGGAAGCAAGAGAGTGGGAGGAGGTGCCAGGATCCTTTAAACAATGAGCTCTCACATGAACTAATAAAGCGAGAACTCACTCACTCACCTCCTTGTAGGGAGGGCATTAATCTATTCACGAGGGATCAATCTCTGTGACCCAAAGCACTCCCAGCATTGCCAAGTTGGGGATCAGATTTTGACATAAGCTTTGGGGAGAACAACATATCTACCTCATCACCTCCTACTTCTCTTTTAGATATATGGGAGGATTATATTTATTGCACAAATGGCAAGGCCATGTGACTCTAAATGTAACTTACTTATAGATGTAGAATGTATAACAGAATTTAATTGCTGGGCAAGACCCTTGGGCACTCTTTCCCCCTGAATTAGCACACTATAATGAATTACATGGAAAAATTAATTTTACTTGCATTAAGACCAAACTGGGATATTCTGTTATCTCATTTTAATTAGGCCACCCTGGCTGATATAATATCTCAGCACAAAACACATAGAACTCTGAAAAACTGTAACAATCATGCATTTAAATATACTAATGAGTTCATATGAAATTAAGGGACTAGGCAAGGGAACAAAAAATAATTCAGTAAACTCGAAACCAGAACGGAAGTTGAAAAGGGAACCTGATGTTAGAAAACTAGTGCTTTGGGGAAGAACAGCCTCATGCGATAGAATATAATTTTAAAATCTGGATGTTCAGAAATGAATGAAAGTGAGCCTGAGACCTCTGCATTAAGTAAGGACTCCAAAAACCATCCCACCTGTAAGTGAATATTTAGGGAAATATATTTGCCTGTTCTCACATTGTGAAAAAAATATTAATAAAAATCAATTATTCAGAGAAGTAGTTGACATAGATCTTCACTCATATGGGTTCTAAGTTTAAAATAATAAACATTATGTGATATGGAAAATCCCAAGCATAAAACTTAAATCTGGTTTGACTGTTAAGTAGAAAACCCCAGTTATAACCAAATCAAGCTCATTTTAGGAAAAAAAAAAAAAAAATCTCAATATTTCCCTCATGAAAGTCTCTATCCTCAGGATAATGATGCTATGGATTATAAATATTGGGATTAGCATATGTGAAAAATAAAATAGCATAATAACTGAAATTATATACTTGATGGATGGACTGATAAGATAATAGATTAGACCACACTGAAGGCCAAATTAAGAAGATGGAAAATATAATTCAAGAAATAGAATAAGCAAAGAAATATAATATAGGAAAATAAATAATATGTTGATAAGTATGATGATAGAGTTAATAGTATTGAAGTTTTAATATAAATTTAATTAGAAATGCATAAAGAGAATTAAAAATGTGAAAATATTATATTGATAACAGATAGTATTTTTTTCATAAATTAGTAACATAAAAATCTTAGATATAGGAATCCAAGTGCAAACAAGTAAGACAGATAATTCACAGCTGTGTAGCTATGATGATTCAAGGAGCTGAGGAACAATAACAAAATAAATGAATGGAACACAAAAGAGAGTTTAGAAACAGATCCACACATAAATAAATAGTTGATGCAGTACAAACCAGGGAAGAAAAAGATGAATCACTCAAAAATAATTTTGACAATTGGTCATTCATTTGCAAATAAATAAAATAAATTCCTTACCTCACAATATACAAAAATAAATTTCAGGCAGATTAAAAGTTACATGTGAAAGAAAAATAGTTAAATGTCAATATAAATAAATATCTTTATAATTTTTGAATAGAGAAGGAATTCTTCAATAGGATGGAAAAAGATTTCAAGCCAGAAAACAAATTTCTTTTTATACACACCACAACCAAAAAAAGGCAAAGAAAAAAAAAAAACTATAAAATTTTAAAATTCAAGCTACCAACTGATATATTTGAATCCTAAATAACATTTTTGAAAATGTAAAAAGTGTATATGAGAATTATTTTTTTTTGGCAGCTGGCTGGTACTGGGATCTGAACCGTTCACCTTGGTGTGACTATGACACGTTCTAACCCACTGAACAAACTGGCCAGCAAAACAGTGTATATGAATATATTCAGTACCACTGAATGATATACTTAAAAATGGTTACAATGATAAATTTTATGTTAGGTATATTTTATCACACTAAGAAAAATAAGAAAATAAATTTCTATAATTTATATAAAACTTACCTGGGAACTATGGCAAACCTCACTATTTATTACAGAAATTCAGTCAATTTAGGGTATCAATATCAGAATAACAAATGAGCAGAGCATTGAATCTCAATGTATTAGTGATGGTTCTCCTGACTGAGAAGCAGGAAAACCAATGATGTAACTTTCACTCTAAGTCCAAAGGCCTAAGAATCAGGAGTATTGATCACAACAAAGTAACAATGCAATTTTATTTCATTTTCCTAGACCTCACTTTTTGGATATGTAAAATGATTGGATTAAACCAAAGCATATCTGTGTTGTATTCAGTTGTAACTTTCTAAAATTCATTGATTTCATAGGGATATTCAATGTCTGGATGAGGAAGAGCAGATGGGTGTACTGTTGCAGGAGTGATAATGGGTGAGATTTTTCAATGTACTATGTAGGGAAACAATCAGTGAAGTTATAAAATTGAAAAATGTGATTTTACAAAATCTTTTAGTCACAATAAATTATACACATCTAGTTAACATATTTTCCTTTTCAAGACAACACAGTCATTTTGCTTTATATTGCCTGACAAAACAATAAAAATACTTTGTTAATTAATATAGATAATTATTTCAATGCCTAAATCTATCAGACTCAAATTTTTGTCTCCCACATCTTAACTTCTTTTCTTGATGAAGTCATGGTCATTACTCGTACAATGTGCTTGCTCTCTCTTTCTCCCAGTCTCTCATTTACATACATATATACACATATACATTCATATACATATGTGTGCATATAAACATATGCATACATATATACATATATATGGTTTTGCTTTATTAAATTTATATTTTTCAACATCCATACCAAACTATCTTCCTTGACAAAAATACCTTTCTTGACATAAAAGATTACTTTCAGCATTCTTCAGTATATAAACATGCACACACAGATAGATAGATACACACAGATATATATACATACGAATACACAGATAAATTTCTACTTACTGACCCTATTTATTTTAAGTATAATAATCATTTAAGTATAAAATGATTACAGTTAGTATATATTCATTATGCTATGTGTGATTGCAACTATAGTCATACATAGTATAATGATTATAGTTATCATTATATTTGAGTAATCCTTTTATTCTTGTCTCCGTTACACAGTGATAAGTGTAACAAGTTTCTGGGCTCACTACTGCTTCTGTTACTCTTTTGATGTGCTCTGATAACTGATATCAAATATCATTATAGTTATCAATATATCATTATATATTATCATAGTTATCTATAATCATACATAACAATAGTAGTATTACTATAATTCCACTTTATAGTTAGGAATTATTTTGAGTCAAGCTGGTTTTAAATTAAATATGTTCTACATACTTAAAATTTTTGAAGACCAAAAGTATCTTTTTTGAATATTTTAATTACAGGCCCTCAAATTTAGAAGTTACATTTTTCTAATATAATTCTATGCCTGACAAAGTTTACTGTAATTTACATGTATTTACTTTATATAGCTTCTCATTATTTTAGCTTGTTACAGAATTTAACTATTTTTCGCATATTAAATCTTCACCCACTACATCTAATGACATACTACGTTTATTAAGATCAGAATATTTTTTATTTCCCTTTTTTTCCTAGCATTTGTATGCAGATTCTTAACACACTGTGTAAAATTTTTAGTTTGTTAAATTATTTTAAGGTCATAGAAATGATATTAAATGTAATATAATTTTAATCTTAAAATTAAAAAACATATTTCTTTATATATTCCCTAAGAAAAATCATTGTTTTTAATTATCCCATAGTAAATATTAAATTAGGAGGGTGGAGCAACATAATCAACTAGCAGACCCTACCACTCATCTCTCCCACAAAGACAGGCAAAATAATAAACAACTATACCTGGATAAAAATAACCAAAGAAAAGTACACATCAAAAGAGTCACAGAAGCACTAGTGTGCCCAGAAACTTGTTACACTTCTCACTGTGTAATGGAGACATGAAAAAAAGGATTACTCAAAGAACCATGAATGCGATGAGAAGCCTGAAGGGACTGTACCCCAGCAACTCCCCTGTTAGAAGGAGAAAACTGGGTACAGCCCCTAGTCAAAGTTAGCTTCTGTTTTTTATTGTAAAGACAAAGAAGTTTCACAAGAAAAATCAGTTGATTCAATCATTTCAAAAGGACAAAAAGACATGGGCAGTGTGACAAAAGTTATCTATGGCTAAGTGTAGCTCAAACAACGGAAACTAGTAACATCAGTAAAATTAACAACATGACATTCCAAAGTACAATTTGTGAAAAGCTAAGTTGGTCAGAATGTAATCATTATCTAAAATATAACCTCTCCTCCAATGATTTAAGCAAAGTTACATTCTTATGATTAAATCTAAGTATAATTGTCTCTAAAATTTCCACCAACAGACAGCTTGCCCCTAGCAAACATTTTTTCACAACTTTCCCTTCAGCAATTCTTAAAATCTCTTAACAGGATTGGTATGACAACCACCTGTTGGTTCTAAAATCATTAAAGTATACACTCCCATGCCTAACCAGTGATTAGAGTTGATTAGATGGGCTGTTGCCATCTGTAGACTGTTGTCTCTTAACCAAGGACTGTAGCCCCATATATGCATTTACCTAAAAACCCTATTCTACAAATCAAACAAGAATCAAGATTTCTAACCCTCTACAGATACTCAGGATAAACACACAGAACGGAAAGAAACACCTGCCCTCCACCACTCCAAACCCCAGCTGGAGCAGTAAGGAACCAGGAAGAACTTTTCCCGTTAGTGAAAAAGTAAGCAAGAGCACACCAGCAGCCCCCATCAACACCTTAGACACCTAGAATCCTCACTAGCAGAGGCCATGGCAGTTGTCACAGGTACTAAGCCTAGAGGAGGGAGCTGCCTGGAGTCCATACAGTCATGCTCCCCCAAAAATCTGACACTGTGCCCCATCCTCTGTGGCTCACGTGGCAACTGTGCAATCTTGTAACTGAAATTGCTGCCAAAGGGTATCTTACCCTGGGGGTATGTGACAACCTTTCATCCCAGAGACTAGGCTACCATTGAACTGATTTTCCCAAGTAGAGCTGAGAGCAATTCTGAGCAAAAAAAGCAAAGCTGGCAGCATCATACTCCCTGACTTCAAATACACTGCAAAGCAGTCATAAGCAAAGCAACATGGTATTGGCATAAAAACAGACCCATATACCAATAGAGCAGAATAGAGAATCCCAAAATAAATCCATGTATTTATAGCCAAGTGATTTTTGATAAAGGCACCAAGAGTATTTGTTAGAGAAAGGACTGCCTCTTCAGTGAATGGTGCTGAGAATATTGGATAGCCATATGCAGAAGAATGAAACTAGATCCCTATTTCTCACCATGTACAAAAATAAACTCAAAATAGATTAAAGACAAAATTTAGACCTGAAATCAAGAAATTACCAAAAGGAACCATAGCGGAATCACTTCAGGACATCAAGATGGGCAAAGACTTTGTGAAGAGGACTTTGAAAGCACAAGCAACGAAAACAAAAATAGACAACTAGAACTACATCAAACTAAAATGCTTCTGCACAGCAAAGAAAATAATCAATGGAGGGAAGAGTTCAACCTGCAGAATGGGAGAAATTATTTTCAAACTATACACCCAACAAGGAATTAATATCCAGAATATATTCTTAAAATCTCTTAACAGGATTGGTATGACAACCACCTGTTAGCTCTAAAATCATTAAAGTATACGATCCCATACCTAAACAGTGATTAGAGTTATTAGATGGCTGTTGCCACACTATCTGTGGACTTTTGTCCCCCAGAGTGAGGACTTTTGT
>NW_007734847.1:130913-158601 GCF_000696425.1 Galeopterus variegatus
CAAGAGTATTTGTTAGAGAAAGGACTGCCTCTTCAGTGAATGGTGCTGAGAATATTGGATAGCCATATGCAGAAGAATGAAACTAGATCCCTATTTCTCACCATGTACAAAAATAAACTCAAAATAGATTAAAGACAAAATTTAGACCTGAAATCAAGAAATTACCAAAAGGAACCATAGCGGAATCACTTCAGGACATCAAGATGGGCAAAGACTTTGTGAAGAGGACTTTGAAAGCACAAGCAACGAAAACAAAAATAGACAACTAGAACTACATCAAACTAAAATGCTTCTGCACAGCAAAGAAAATAATCAATGGAGGGAAGAGTTCAACCTGCAGAATGGGAGAAATTATTTTCAAACTATACACCCAACAAGGAATTAATATCCAGAATATATAAGGAACTTGAATAACTCAGTAGCAAACAAACAAATTTGATTTAAAAATGAGCAAATGAGTTTAATAGACATTTCTCAAAAGAAGGCATACAAAGTGGCCAACAGGTATATGAAAAAATACTCAACATAACTAATCATCAGGGAAATGCAAACTAAAACCACAATGAGATATCATCTCACTCCAGTTAGAATGGTTATTATCAAAAAGACAGAAAATAAAAAATGTTGGCGAGGATGCAAAGAAAGGGAACTCTTATACACTGTTGGTGGGAACATAAATTAGCAGAACCATCATGGTAAACAGTATGGAGGTTTCTCAAAAAACTACAAGTTGAACTACTGTATGATCCAGCAAATCCACTACCGGGTATGTATCCAAAGGAAAGGTAATCAGTATATGGAAGAGATATTGTACTACCATGTTTATTGGAGAACTAGTCACAAGAGCCGAGATATCATATCAACCCAAGTATTCATCAACAGATGAACAGATACAGAAAATGTGGTGTATATGCACAGAGGAATACTATTCAGCCATAGAAAAGAATAAAATCCTGTCATTCGTGGCAACATGAATGAGCTTGGAGGATATTATGTTAAGCAAATTAGCCAAGAATAGAAAGAAATACTGCATATTCTAACTCAAATGTGGAAGCTAAGAAATTTCATGATATAGACGTAGAGAGAATGGTCAGAAGCTGGAAAGGGTATGGTGGAGGTGGGATGGTGATAGGCTTGCTAATAGATACTAAAGTACAGCTAGATAGGAGGAATAATACCAGGTGTTCTATAGCACTGCAGGGTGACAATAATTAAAACCAGTTTATTTTATAGTTTCAATTAGCTAGAAGAAAGAATTCTGAATGTTTCCAACACAAAAAAATAAATGTTTGAAGTAATAAAAAAAAAAAAAAGAAAATCAGTGGTAATCACGATTGCAGATGAAGAAAGGAAGGGAGGAGGAGCAGAGGATATTTAGGGCAGCAACACTATTCTGTATGATACTGTAATGGTGAGTACATGGCCTTATTCTTAAGGCAGAACCCATAGAACTGTACAATACAAAGAGGAAACCCTAATATCAAATTAAGTTAATAATAATACATCCATATTGATTCATAATTGTAACGATGTACCACCCTAATGGAACATGTCAATAACAGGAAAAATCATATACATGGAGTTGAAGTGGATACGGGACCTATCTGTACTTTTTGCTCAATTTTTCTGTAAAACTAAAGCTGCTATAAAAGTAGAGAAAAAGTAAAATAAAATAAAATAAATACTAAAGCAATTCTCCCTCCTTCCCAGCACACACCTTTAATCATCTTTAATCAGGTAGCTTCATGAGTTAAAGAGGCCACAGTCTTTTTCATTTTCCTACTTTCCTTGATGTAACTTTCTTAGTTAGAATTTTCCTGCCACAGTCTTTTTCATTTTCCTACTTTCCTTGATGTAACTTTCTTAGTTAGAATTTTCCTTATCTTGCCTCCCCTAAGGCAATGTTATAACAGATTCTGGCGGAAATTCAGTAATTGCTATGAGGTGCTTGATTCCTTCCTACTGATTGTCACTGAAAACAATTGAACATCATTTCCTTGAATATGTTAGTGCTACAAACTAGCTCTTTACTTTTGACAATGCTCAGTTCCAAATCAGTGACTTTTTCAATTATTCTTATTCCTTCGATTTTTAATTCTTTTCTGCTTGAGAGGATTGTTGTTGGTGTCTCAATTGGCGCTCAGCATTTCTGTAATGCAGGTGAGCTTATTTTGAAGAGTATTTTAGAGAAAACTTTCTCCTGAACTATTTTATGGCTTCATTGCTGTAATAAATATGTATGTTTCATTTAAAAGAAAAATAAAGCTTGCATATTCACTCTATAAGAGGACAAATGACAATTACTGGTCATATGTTTAAATATCTGAGAAGTGCTTCAGTATAATAATCTGTTCAACTTTGTTCAACAAAGTATCTCACAGATTTATCTATTTAATTATTCAGTTATTTATTGCCAGCTATTATCATCCAATGGAGATGATAGGCTGTTCAAAACACTTGGGAAATAGGAGTCTATTAACCGTGTTGGGTAGGACATCTCACTTAAGTTGAGGTTGAACTCTTAATGTTCAACTACTTCTAAGAACTGTGGTTACATTTGCTCTTGAGGTAGGCTATACTATTACAAAAGAAGACATGGCCATGATGTGCTAATAACAGAGAGTTGAGGATGAATATGAAGAAGTGGTAGACACACCAAAGACCTCCCTTCAAGAAAGCCTTACAATACACAGTTAAGTGCTAGCAATCAAGGTGGGAAAAAGTAGTGTCGGTGAGCAGAGGGTCAGCTTTATTCAGAAGATTAAGTTTCTAATGTTAAATGGAATGTAATTACAAGTGAAAAATTATGTCTAATTCTCTCTCTATGACAGAAGATAAATATAATTGCATTGTGAAAAAAAGTATTACTGTGTATAAGTTGTGTGTTTTGATGAATCTTAAATGGGCATGAAATAGCTCATGATGAAGGAAAGACAAACATGCAATAGACAATACCAAATGTTAGAATTCTGACTTAATAAAGGCTAAGTCCCTCCTAAGTTTCAGGAAGTTACATATCTTTAAAATGATAAAAATCTCTTAAGGAACTCAGAATAGAAATACCGACATAAGTAACTGTTTGTTCAAGAAGCTGTATGTCAAAAATTATGCCAATTAATAGAATATGACAAAACATACAAGTTGTCTGTTGTGTTATATTTCTTCTAGATTGAAAAAAAAAAACAAACACATGATACTTCAGCAATCTTATGTAACACTTTATCCTATGAAACAAAATTAAATCTCTGAGGGTTTTTTGTTGTTGTTGTTGTTGTTGTTTGTTTTTTTTCCGAGTATCTGCATCTAGCTTGATGAACTTGCTGTGATGGAAAATGTGTGTGTGTGTATGTGTGTGTAAAATAACAATAAAGCAACTAAAAGGCTTATAAAGTATTTCCTTCTTAATTTAGATATTTAGTTTTCTATCCTGCTGCAAATGTAAATTGGTATCCAAGAAGTAGGTATTACTGTTGGAAAAGAAAATCCTAGGAAATATCATTTCCTAATTCTCTTGAATGTAAATAATATATCGTGTTGAAAAGCTCAGTACCTCATTCTCAGTTGAAAAGTGAAGCAGAAGAGTCCAAATCTGAAAGTGAAGATATTGATTTTGCTTATTATTATTATTATTTGTGTGTGTGTGTGTGTGTGTGTGCACGTTAAAGAACCCTTTGGGAAAAACATATGATCAAAATTCTATGAGTAAAATCTATTTTTGTAAGTCTAAAACAGTGCATTAATTAAGCAAAATATAAATATTTTACATGATAAAAATCTTTTTATTACAGTTTTACAGTGTTTTTTCTTTCTTGGTGAAATACAGAATAATAGTGCATTTTAAGATCAATGTCTTAGATTCAATGAAATAGAGTAATTGTTTAATAGATATCCATTGAATTGAATCCAAATCAGATACACCCTTGATCTTTCCCCCAGTTGTACATCAAGTTCTTTGGATTATGCACATAGAATAAAACACTTTTGAATAAAAGACATTTGTGCAATAAAATTCTTTATTTCACTTCACTTAAGATTAATATGGTCCTAAGGTATGAATTTTTTATTTTGATTGACTTAAATTTAATGTGGTTCTAAGGTGTTGATTTTTGTGGGAAGATATCAAGAATTTTACACTTACCAGAAAGTGTAAAAAATAGGAATAGAGGAAATCAATTTCAAAAGTTAATATTGATTGAATAGTTAAAGTATTCTCTATAAAAGCAAACTTCTAAATATTTTATTTCTCAAAAAAATTTACTTTGCTAAATGAAAACCTCGAGAAAGAGTAAGTATTCCTCTTCTTTCAAAGAAAGTTCAGGTCTGAAAAATCTCTGTGTATATGTTAGTGACAATATAACAACAAAAAAAATTAGCTTAATAAACTTCAAGATAATTGTTAAATATAATGAATTATGTGCTGTAAATGATTAGCAATACGGCTTCTGGTTTAATCTATATATTACTTATTTTGTTTTATAAATTCCTTGGATTTTGAATAAACTTTCATGTTTAAACTTTTTGCCTAACCAAATAATCCATGTCCATTTTTAGGAATGATATTTATAATGAAGAATAAATACTGAAAGAGACTGATCAGCAAGCAACCACTATCAATTACAGCAGTAAATATCACTGGCAATAAGGGCACTGCTAACCTTCTGGGGACGATTTTAGGGGCAAAACAATATACTTAATTGCTTTCCAGCTCAGCACTAATGAGGTTGTTTAAGACATTCTTAATTTTTAATGGGATTTTAATTTTTAAAGGAACAATGCCAAAGTTTAATTATACTTCTTTGCCCTTATAGGCAGTTTTCATCCATGAATATACCAGTATCTACAACAAGTGTTGTTGTTCCTTTTTTATACACAGGAAGGAAATTAAGCTCAGAGAAGTGCTAGTGACTAGCTAGAGGTCATGGAACTCATCAGTGGAATGGCTAGACAAGTAACAGAATCACAGATGTCTCTTCTAATTCTGTCCACCAAGTCTAGAAAATTTCCATTCTTAATCTGCTTAGTTTTCCTACAACAATGTGCAGGAGCATTGAAAATATCAATGAGTTAGACAGAACACTTCTTAACTTGGAAATTTTTTCTTAATAATTTTATTTGTGGGGCCAGCCTGGTGGCGCACTGCTACAGTGCGCTGCTTGGGAGTGTGGCGGCGCTCCCGCCGAGGGTTCGGATCCCACATACAGACTGGTTCCCGCTCACTGGCTGAGCGAGGTGCGAGCGCAACGCCGAGGGTTGCGATCCCGTTGCCGGTCCCGGTCCGGTACGGGCGCGACACTGAGGGTTGTGATCCGTTGCCGGTCATGAAAAAAGACAAAAAGGAAAAAAAAAATTTTTTTTCCAACTCCCTATTGTCTTCATATGTAACGTTACTAACAGTTGCCTAGTATTCTGACAAAGTGCTGAGTTTTAATTGTTTTCGAAGGTTTACTTTTTATTTCTTTATTTTTATTTGTTTTGTTTTAGGTGTTTTTGGGTGGCTGGCTGGTTTTATTTGTTATCAAGCTAGGTTCTTATAAAAATATTGTCTAAAATTAAGTTCTGGTATTTTTAGAATTCTATCAATTTGGAGTAGTATAATACCTGGACATTCAATATTGATTCTTTTTAGACTGAATTGTACAGACATTGCCCTATCATATGTCCTTGAATCAGTATTGCAGAAATCCAATTGCCCTACCCTTAACCTCTTTCACGAAGGCTGGTTTAGTTATTGTGTGTATGAGGCCTATAAAATAGCAATGTCCCCTTGGGAATCATGATAATGGAAATTAAACAAACACAGGTACTGAAGCAAGCTTAACAATTCAATGTCACAAGCAGGAAAATATATGCAGCTCTAAATTTTTATCACAATTAACTCCTCCTGCTTGTTTGTTATACGTGCCAACTTTCAGTGTGGAAATTGTAATTACCTGTTTACTTTCAAAAATTGTTAATTTTGTATTATCTACCTGCCACAAAAACTATATAATATTGATTGGAGTCACTTGACAGAAAAAGCATGTAAGCTAATATGTCAGCAAAGCATCCCAAAAGCAACTGATGCTTTTTCTATTGATTTCACAACCTTGGCAAAAGACAATAAGTTCCCAGTCATGCTCTGAGAAATAGCCCTTAGAGAGAAGATTGTATCTGTGTGCATATTATTTCAGAAATAATAATATAGTGCTTTTGAGCTTTATGCCGACATAAAATTAATTTCAAACATTTGCATATAAGAAGATAGCAGTCTTTGTCAGAAATAACGTTACATAGATTTTTGTGTGTACATTTTGATACCTTAGAATATGATTAAAGGCTTATTCAAAATAGGGAATCCCTTGCCACTTTTTTCTTCCCAAGGTATAGTCTCTCTGTTGTTTATTTGTTTTTCAAGTTAACATTTTTCTTCAATTTATCTTCTACAGTCTTTGACTTCAGCTACAAATATGATGGAGTTGCTTATAAGAGACTAAGGCAAAAAAAAAAAAAATATATCTGTAAAACCTTGAACTAACATTGAGCAGCTAAGTACCAGAGAAAAGAGGATCTTGTAAAGGTGATCCAATGTCCTCTTCCCCTATCATCTGTTCTGCTTTTCCTTTCAATGCATTTGCTGAGAAACTGGGCAGTAGAATGCTGTTAAGAGTCAGAAAAAAAACTGGCAAAGCTTTAGGCATTCGTACAGGGCTGAGGAGATTTAAAAAAGAAAAAAAAAAAGAGGGATGAATTTTAAGGATGCTGAAAAAGTGGATTCAAGGTTCCTAAAAGGAGAAAGGTACAGAGGAGTGCTACTGAAACTTAAGCATTAGTTTTCCCCTCTAGACATCTGCACATTGTTCTGCACAGGCTAGAAGGTAAGGAGCCAAACTGAAAGAATGGCTGAAAAGCAGAGAAGTTTTCTGAAGTTTGGCTGTTCCAAGGAGCCTGTAGTTGGAGTTACAAAGAAACAATGAGGGACTAGAAACAGTGGCCCCTGGGGCTCAGCTGGGATCACTGAAGGGCTATGTCATATATAGGGGGCTTTTAAAGATAGGCTGAGGCTTGCCAGGACTGAAAACCAGCCTCAGTTCTGGATCAGATTGAAGTAATTTACTCTATCCCTAAACCTCACAAAAGTTAATGTGGATTTTCTCTAGAGGAAGATAGCCTCACAGTAGCAGATGCTCTCAGTGCCCCACCAGTCCCCAGACCTTAATTATTTTAATGAAGCCAATTCCATTTTCTTTTTTTTTCCCCTCCACTGACCAAAGCTTTTAATTGGGGTTCCTGGATTCAGTTCTCCCTCTACTCAGCTGTCTTTCTTTTCTTTATCTTTTTTCTTAGCGTATTCATTGTTATAAATCATACTTATTCTTAATGCCCCTTATCCAATCTCTCTCCTTTCTCCTCGTCCTTCCCCTTCTCCTTTTAACAACCATAGATTTGTTCTCTTCATCTGATAGAGTAACTGGTCCTCTGTTTGTTTATTGCCCAGATGATCTGTCCAATACTGAGACATGTATGATCAAGTTCTCCCCTATTATCACAAATCAGTTGCTGCTTCGATTACTCTGGAGGGTGCTTTGTGGAAAGGACCTCTTCTTCTTCTTTTTTTTTTTTTTTGTCTCTGCTGGTGCCTGTCCTTGTCAATGAAGTTGAGAGTCTGACATGCCATCTGCATGGTTACTGTGACTGCTGCTGTAGAGACTAGCTGCTAAATGACCAAATTGGCATCTCGTTTCCCTAGGGCTCTCTGTCCAACAGAACCCACTGGTTCAGCATCAGTGCAAGTGGCCAGCAATGGTGGGGAATTAATTATTCTCCACTCACCCTAAGCATATATAATGACTTAAATTTCAGCTCCCTTGCCTCTTGTGTGGGATCTTTCTGAGGTGCATTCTCTGAATTATTTCCAAGATGTCCTTGCTGGGTTTAAGCTGCATTTTTCCATAGTGGTGACTAATATGATAATGCAACTTTTTTTGGCTTCTTTCCCTTCCTGTCTCCAGCTTCCTCACTACCTACTAGAATTTCCTGGACCTCTCAAATAACTGTTAGTGCTCAAATTCTTGGTCCAGGTTTTGCTTACAGACAAACCAAAATTAACACATTAATTGAATGATTCTATACTTTATATAATATCAGGTTTTCAACAAAAATTAATTAGACACACCAAGAAACAGAACAAAAAGGGGAAAAAAATAAGAGTTGAAACAGACCAACAGGTGAGAATGGATGCTGGATTTCAAAACAACGTTTTTAAAGTAACTGTGATCTTTAACATCTTCAGTATTTCCATAACACACATATTCACAAATAAGAGTTGTAATCATACTCAGTCTATTATATATTCTACAATTTTATTGGGTTTTTTTGTTAAGATTTATAGTTATAGAGAAGTATAAAGTTTTCTGTTTCAAACAGGTAGGGTTTTTGTTTGTTTGATTGTTTTAATCTTGAGTTTGTCTCCTGCTTAGTTTCCGTGCCATCAGATCATCTATAGTTACACTTTCCTTAAATGCTTCTAAAATGAGAGCAAACAGTGCATGGGCTTTCATTTGTTATTTCCACAATGAATGTTTGCTTCGAGCTTTTATCCTCCCAGTACTCCTCTCACTATATGATCCCCTCTTCCTTTCTCTCCAGTGTTGTTGAAGAGTGATCTTGACTGCTACTGAAGTCTGTCCAATTTATAGTATGGAATGGATTAGCTTTTGATTTGTGGATTCCCTATTCTGAGAATTCTCAAAGTCCCTACTCTCATCTGACTGTGCTGAATGCATTGTAAGCATTTGACAAGTCTTTTATTGCATCAATTCACACCTGTTCATTGGTTAGGAAAATATTTGCTCTACTTTGATTCTCACTATAGTTTTCTCTCATAAAATAAATAAGCTTTTCATCAAATACATAGTTACTAAAGGAGTAGATATGGAGGGATGAGAGAAGGTCTCTCCCACTCAAAAGACAGCATAGTTTAAACAATTTTAATGTTGAGGGAAAGAATATCACAGCATACCCTTATTTTCTTATTTGCCTTTAATGCTTGAATCATTTTTTACTCCCATACTAAAATACAAAGAAAAAAAATACCTTAAAGTATGTACATTTTCATGACTGTAACCACCACACTAAATGTAGTTTTGAACACAGTCATTTTGCAACGCATGCCTCCAACAATTATTGCACATATAATTTCGTTAGGCTTTTTCTTACCAAATACATGGTGAATTTTTAAAATTTCAATTTCAACTAAAAGTATTTAGAAAAAAAGATAGCATGTCATATTCAAATTAACTTGACTCATGAATAATAAATTGCTTTCCAGGACAGACATGTATAAGGCATCATAATCCATTGTTCTTTCACTATATTCTTCCTTCTATCTTTATTTACAGTATATTAAAGTGATCAAATGAAGGTAAGGTTCCAAGAGTTTGTTTTCAAAGAATAAGAAAAAGAAGCATATTATATGAGTCTTATTTATTCCACTACAAAGACATTAGGTTTTTTAGGAACAATATTGGACAATGTCACTTGGGCTGAGTACAGAGAGAAGTGATGAAAAATTCAATCATTCCAATTCTGGGTTTATTGCAAATCCTAAGAATTAACAATAACAACAAAAAAGGAAAAAAAATACTACATTAAAGCTTTGAGGAGAAGAAATAGGAGATGCTAAAACTAGCTAAAATGTTCAATTGCATATGTAGATTTTTTTTTTTCTCTTTGCCATATGCCCTGTGACTATTTCAAAGAGCTAACCTGGTGGGATCTAACAGAGAGAAGTGATGAAAAATTCAATCATTCCAATTCTGGGTTTATTGCAAATCCTAAGAATTAACAATAACAACAAAAAAGGAAAAAAAAAATACTACATTAAAGCTTTGAGGAGAAGAAATAGGAGATGCTAAAACTAGCTAAAATGTTCAATTGCATATGTAGATATTTTTTTTTTCTCTTTGCCATATGCCCTGTGACTATTTCAAAGAGCTAACCTGGTGGGATCTGGGAACACATCTCTTTGACTCCTTATCTTCTTTACTTCATAGTACATTGCCCTGTACACAGTGCGAACTCTAATAAATATTTGATGGAGAAAGATCTAGTGTCAAGAAACAGCCTGCAAGAAGTAGAGTCAAATCTATGGCATAGTAATTAGGGAGAAACTCCTCGTACACCCAGGCAAAACCCGAAGGAAAAAGCTTCAAAGTGATTTCAAGTGAACTCTCCCAGATAATAAACAGTGACCTAGTTAAGATTGTAAACAATGATATAAAGTTGGCTCAGGAGAATGTACAGTCAATCTACCAAAAATGTCATGTTTGACCAATAAGAGTATATTAAAAAATATGAAGTGAAAAAAGTTTATGTTTGGCACAATCTTTTTCTTTCTCTATTTCTTTTCTTTTTCTCTCTTTAAATGAAAGAATTCTCCTTATTCATATTAGTATACACTCACATCTATACATATGTCCCTCACCCACATTCAGAAAACATACTCTGCCCAGACATACCCTTTTACCTTTACTGTATCATTATTTACCTAACATGCTTCATTCTCTTTTGTTACAGTAAAGTGGATTCAATTTTTTATCTCTGATTATGATATACTGATTATTTCCATAATTTATAAATAAGTACTGCTTCTTCTCCACTCTATATATTCCATTCCATGTGAAGGAAGCTCAAGTAATACTATGCATATATCATATATAATTAATATATATCTATATGTCATTTTTAGTTATAAAAATAATGTCTTTTTTTGTCTTCTCACTCATCTTCACCTTCAAAAAATAAGAGGAATAACCTGAAGAGTAGAGTTTTGATCAGAAACTGTGCATATATACACCATATTCTTGTGCTTCTGCTTCTCTTGGGAACATTGTTGCTGCCTAGAATACAGATTTTCCTTTGTTCCTCCACACCAGAAATCTCTACCTGCAGTTAAGTCTGCCTAATTTAGTGTTTCTGGACTAAGAGAATACTTGCTCTCATATACGAACTGTGTCTTCTAACATAGCCTTTATCAAGAAGAAAATAATATTTTGGCCTTTGTATGTTGACATCTCTGTTTCTCAGCAGGTTTATAATGTATGTCCCATATAAGGGTGCTAATTACCTGAGGTCCCTAAATCAAATCTTGTCAGTAATGCATCTCAGTAGAGAACAAACTTAATAACACCAACATTATATTTTTGGTCTAATGAAAAAGGGCATGACAAATAAATTAGTTAATAACCAACAACTTTTTCTTTCTAACATGAGCATGTTAGCCTAATCAAATTTTCATATTTGATTAAAAGACAGACACTAACCGTTTTTAATTTTTTAAAATATTGTGGTAGTGTCTGAAGTGTTTTTTATTCTCTTTTTCAAAGCATGGACAAATTTTTAAAAAGTAAAAAATATAATACAGTAATGAAAATCAAACGAAACTGGAGGAGGAGGTACAACCTGATTCAATATTCTGTCCCAAGCAAATAGTCAAGAGTGAATTCCAAACAGGATAAGTAAAAGACTCCAACATTAGATCTGTACCAAAGAATCTGTAAAGTAAAAGGGCAGTATTTATCTTCATCTGAAAAAACTGGCACACTCTGGCACCATGCTTTTGAGGACCTGTTGTGGCAATCCTCCTGCTACTTACGCATTCACAGAGTCAGGAGTTAGTAAGTTTCATTGGTATGTGTAAACCCATACTTTAATCCCCTTGTAATACTTGCTTTGTAATACAACCTCAAAACTCCCTAAATGTGCTGCGTTCATGCTTTGAGTCCTACAAAAGTAAGGAGCAGATCTATCAGGGTATTTCATAAAACAAACCAGAAGAAAAAATTTAAAGGTCCCATGAGGAATTTGCTTTTTACAAAAAGGGAGCATTTAATAGGATGATTGTGTCTTCTCTTGGGGCCAAGACAAAATTTATTTTGGAATTCATCTAGTTCAAGAAGATATTTATGATAAATTAGAGAAAACTGCTTAAGTACATTTGAGCTGCCATAACAAAATATCTTAGATTGGATAATCTATTAAAAACAGAAATTTATTGCTCATAGTTCTGGAGGCTGAGAAGTCCAAGATCAAGCAAATTCAGTGTCTGGTGTGTGACCATTTCTCACAGATAGCACCTTCTATGTATGTCTTTACATGGTAGAGGAAGTAAGGTAGATTCCTTAATCCTCTTTTATAAGGGAACTAATCCCATTTATGAGATTTATGAGGGTGGGGCCTTCATGATTTATTCACTCCCTAAATGCCATACCCCTTAATACTATCACATTGGGTGTTAGGTTCCAATTTATGAATGTGGGGAGGGGCACCAAAATTCAGAATATAGCATTCCACCCATGGCTCCACAAAATGCTTGTCTTATATGCAAAATACATTTTCCAATAATGCCAAAATTCTTAACTCATTTTATGAACCCAAAGCCTGAGTCCAAATTTTCAACTGAGTATCATCTAAATTCTTATATGCAAAATACATTTTCCAATAATGCCAAAAGTCTTAACTCATTTTATGAACCCAAAGCCTGAGTCCAAATTTTCAACTGAGTATCATCTAAATCAAATATGGGTGAGACTCAAAGGTCTGCTTCATCCTGAGGCAAATTCCCCTCCAGATGTGAGTCTTTGATATCAAATGAGTTATGTACTTCCAAAATACCATGGTAGAATAGGCATAGGAAAGAAATTCCAAGTTCTGGTACAAATTTCTGTCTTAGTTTGGGCTGCTATAACAAAAATACCACAAACTGAGTAATTTATAATTAGCATAAATTTATTGCTCACATCTCTGGATTCAGGGAAGTCCAAGATGAAGTTGCCAGAAGATTTGCAGTCTATTTTTCCAAGATGGCACCTTCTGTATGTGTCCTCATAAGGTGGAAAGAAAAACAACCTCCCTCAACCCTCTCTTGTATGGGTACTAGTCCCATTCATGAGGATGGACCCCTCAGGAACTAATCACCTCCTTAAGGCCACACCTCTGAATATCAGTGCAGTGGGGATTAGGTTTCAGCATGAATTTTGGAGGAACACAAACATTTACACCATAGAAAAATCTGTATTTAGTTTAAAATTATGTTAGATTGCATCTAGCTACTTTAACAATAATAATAATAATAATAATGACAGCTACTGATAGTGAAAGAAATTGATCTTGAGTTTCTCACCTTCCTCTGCCACTAAATGTCAGTGTTCCTCTTTTTCTTTTACTTGGTCTTTTCTCTTTGGCTTCTGCCAAAATATGCATATAACCCTAAGCAGTTTCTCTCTAATAGAAGTATATAAATTATAAATATTTTTTGTTTAATGGATTTATTAAGTTATAATTTTCATTTACTAAAATCTATCAGTTTTAAGTATACAATTTATTGATTTTTAGTACATTTAAAGAGTTATGCAACCACTTCAAAAGTTCAATTTTTGAACATCTCTAACATCTCAAAAAGATCCCCTCATTGGCATTATCTTATATTACTCCCTGTCCTTATACCAGCCATAACAAAGCATGGATTTACTCTGTCTCTGTAGTTTTTAAAAATATATCTTATTATTTAGAACAATTTTAGATTTACAGAAAAATTGAGAAGATAGCACAGAAAGTTTCCATATACCCCACACCCAGTTCTCCCAATTATTAGCATCTTACATTACTACGGTACATTTGTCACAATTAATGAGCCAATATTAATACATTTTTATAAACTAAAGTTGAAATCAAGCAGTGTCCTTTCTGCAACTTCTGTTCTTCAGTATTGTTTAATTTCTGCTCTATGGTATTATTTTTGTGATTTAGAGGCTTAAATTTCTCATCTGTCTGTAGTTTCCTATATTTCAAACTAAGATACTGGATTTTAGATTATTTTTTATTTCTAATATGTGCATTTAGTGCTGTAATTTTCCCTCTAAGCACAGCTTTTGCTGCATCCCACAATCCTGATAAATTGCATTTTCATTTTCATTTAGTTCAACTTGAGAAACTCTGTGATTCACGTGTTATTGAGAAGTGTATTGCTTATTCCCCAAATATTTGGATATTTTTCAGCTATCTTTCTATTATAGATTTCTAGTTTAATGTATTGTGATCTGAAAACATAGTATGATTTTTATTCTGGCAATACAGTGTTTCTTATGATTCAGAATCTGGTCTATCTTGGTAAAAGTTACATATGAGAATGAGAATAATATATTTATTCTGCTGTTGTTGGATGGAGTATTTATAAAATGTCAATTGAATCAAATTGACTGATAGTGCTGTTCTGATTAACTATATTCAACTATATTACGTTATTGCCAATAAGTGAGAAACATTAAGGTGGAGAAAAATACCATATTCTGGAGGATGGAATAATTGAAAGAGAGGGTATAAAGTCTTAAATGTCTATGCAGTGTACTTAAACATTTTTCCTGTAGGGATTAAAACAAAACCTACCTCTTTTTAAAAAATTTAGGATCCATTCCCTGCCTCTCCCCACTTCTGCTGGCTATTGGAATTCCTTGGTATTCCTTGGACTTTTAGCAGCATTCACTGAAATCTCTGCCTTTGTGTTCACATGGCCTTGTCTCCTCTGGATATACATAGTCTCCTCTGTGTTTCTGTCATATCTTAGACTGCTTCACTGTAATATGATTTGTTATCAGATTCATGGCTCATCTGGGTAATCTAGAATAAGTTACTCCTCTCAAACCTCTTAATTTAGTCACACTTTTTTTTCCATGTAAGGTAATATTTAGTCTTTTAACACATTAGGTGAGATTCACAGTTTCCAGGGACTATGACCTGGACATGTCTTTCTGATACCACCATTCAGCCTACTACAGTCTTCCTTTTGGCATTCAACCATTCACGTCTGTCCCACATGCAAAAGTTATTCATCTTATCCCAATATCCCTCCAAGTGCCATCCTATTACAGCATCAACTCCTCAAAAATCTCATCTAAGTATTATAAGCTCAAAATCCACAAATCTGTTGATATCATCTGGATCAAATATGGATGAGACTTTGAGTATGATCCATCCTGGGGCAAAATTCCTTTTGGTCTGTGGATCTGTGAAACTAGAAAACAACTTATCTCCTTCCAAAATACAGTGGTGAGGCAGAGAGGCATAGAATAACAGTTATAGACATTTCCATCCCAATAGGGAAAAAAATGGGAGGAATAAAGAGGACATGAGTCCTAAATAGGTAAAAAGTCAAGCAGCACAAATTCCAGTAAGTTTCAAGTCCTGGCAATAATCTGCTGTGACTCAGTGCTACACCCACTGGGCCTGTGATAGTGCCTTCAGGTCACTTGGATACACCAGCCTCTGCTTCTGTAACTGTGGCTTTACTGCCTGGGTCCAAGGCTCTTCCTTCAGAGTTATTTGTTCATTTTCTTAAAAGAGTAGCACATGTTTGCAGCTGAATAGCCCTACCAGCTGTTTTGTACCTGTAGAATTTTTGAGGTCTTGGGCCGGCCCAGTGGCGCACTGGAGAGTGCACCGCTTGGGAGCGCAGTGGCGCTCCCACCGAGGGTTCGGATCCCATGTGGAGACCGGTTACCGCTCACTGGCTGAGCGTGGTGCGGGCGCAACACCGAGGGTTGTGATCCCGTTGCCAGTCAATAAAAAAGACAAAAAGGAAAAAAAAAAAGAATTTTTGAGGTCTTACAGCTTTCTTTCATCTCAAGCTTCTGTCCTTTTCTATTCAAGCTGGCAGGGTTTAAACTGATATAAGATTCTCAATAACCTGGTGGGTCTCTTGTGTTGTCAAAGGGCTCTACACCATTAGACAAAAGGGTCCTCCACAGATCTTTCTTGGATAATCACATCTCTATTTCTGGTTTCACTGAAATGGTTAAATGAATTCATGTGTCATATGCTTCAGCAAATCATTTTTCTGCCATACCCTTAGATTACCTTCCAGAACACACCTTTTTAGCAGTGAATCTCCTAGTTAGCATGTGTTACTTTCTGACTAGATTGAGACTTTCTAAATCATAAAGCCTGTACACATTATTACGTGTAGAAATACTTCAAAATCCTTTATATTTCTGTCTAAATAATTTGCTTCTCTGAGAAATAACAAAAAATTGGGAAATTATTTCTATTTGAATAGTTAAAAATTTTTTGAACTTTGATATTTTCCTTATGCATCTGACCATTCCAATTTATATTCAGAAGGCAGATTTTACATGTAAGATCAAATTATTTATTTATTTATGTATTTATGTATGTATGTATGTAATCTTTTCCAGCTAACAAGATCATTACATTATTCAGTGATGTCACATTAAAATTTCTAAAGAGGTACTTACTATTTATCAAAAAAAGGAGAGAAGTGAAGAAAGACTCTTTTTTGCAATGTCATGGGCCTTTTGATTTATTGCTTTTAAAGTAATGCAAATACAAAGATGGAAGTGATGCTAGGCACTAGGAAGAAAGGAGAATTGAGTCAATATTCAAAGCTTAGGACTGTTATTAGGAGGGTGCATATAGATAGATGATAGGTAGGTAGGTAGGTAGGTAGGTAGGTAGGTAGGTAGGTAGGTAGGTAGGTAGGTAGGTAGGTAGGTAGGTAGGTAGGTAGGTAGGTAGGTAGGTAGGTAGGTAGGTAGGTAGGTAGGTAGGTAGGTAGGTAGGTAGGTAGGTAGAAGTTACTACAATATTTTTGCCAATGTAAATTGATATTGGTACATAAAGATTTCATTGTTGAGGCTTCAAGTATATAAAACCCTTTCTGGAGAAGGATTCCTTCATTTATACAGAGAATTCACTATTAGGTACATCCAGGAGAAACCCCCCAGCTGATCCTCCAAAGTAACTAAAATATATTTTTTCATGAGATAATTTCAGTAAAGGCTCATGATAGGACTAGAAAAAATACATTCTTGCCACTAAAACTAAAGACCCAGCTTCTTAAAAACAGATTTTTTACTTCTCTCATAAAGGATAAGTATTTTTTTTTTTTTACTGTGTCTTAACCCTGGCTTTGCAAAGGTCAACTCATTGACTCCCCAAGAACTGCATCTCAGTTCAGTTTTAGAAATATGAAACTGTGCATTAAGGGAATAAAATATAGACTCCACCTCAGGTCTGCAATGCAGCACAATTCATTGTCTTTCTTATGTTTCCTACTGTTTCCCTCATTTGACTGAATATCTCCGAGCTGTCCACAACATAAAGGTTTTTGTTTGCAAAGCTTACTCTTGAAGAGCCTGTGCTCCTGTACGTTTCTCATCCAACAGTCACCTTCAGTAAAGTGTTGTCTTCAGGCCTGTAAAATGCTCACTCTGTAAACACAATGCTTAATCTTAAATGGAGAAAATGTCTGTATCTAGTCCAAGACACAGTCTTAAATAAAATAGACTAGTTTCTCACGATTATGCCATATGCCTTATCATGCTATTAGCATGAGGCCAGTCAAGGCAAAGGTACACTCAAAATGTGTTAATGCATACTATCGTATTTGAGTTATTATGGCTAAAGAAGAATGGCCATCTAATTTTTGCATACAATAATGTTATATTATGTTCAGTCAATGTAAAAATAGTTTATCATTTTATACAGAGTCCTAAAGCTTGAATTCAGTGTTAATTTATGAATGTGTTGGCATATTTTGATTTTTTTTGGCCCAATGAATAATTTATACACTCTTGTGAAACATACTACAATATATCAGTGAACTGAATAAAGCCAAGGATATCTTAAGATAAGCAATGAATAGTATAGAATTATTTTTAATCCTAGATCACACTCCCTATGATTCTTAATTTCTTCAGCCTCAGGAAAATAAATATTTCATCATCTATATCTCCAAAACCCCGTCCGCTGAAGTGAATTTGCCTAAGCCATGAGTATGGCTTACATGGTTACTATCTAATTAACATGAGAAATTTTAGCTTACAAGCCACCAATTGCAATCCTATATATACTCAGAATATGAAGATCCTACATTGACTGATAAAGGCTAAATATTATCACATAGATTTTGTTGTTTAAGGTAGCTCATTAAGGCTAAAGCTATTATTTTAAATATATGTATATATAAGTGATATATGTTCACCCCAATAGTTATTAAGATTTTGATGTTATTGTGGGTTCATGAGCTTCTTGAAGAATCTGAGTCTCACTCCTGAAAAATAGACATATTTATTAATACAGTTATTTAAACAGGTTTTAAAAAAAATAAATTCAGATAACATCCAAATCTCTTGGAACTACTCAACATCAGTTTGAGAAGCTACAGTCTATAGCATGGTTATAATATATTAAAAGTGTGTATATACCTTTTTGAAGAAATTAAAAGCATTGTCTTTGCAAAAATATGAAACTCAATCCTTTTGTAATAAATAATGTATCCTTAAGTGTTGTAACCTTGTTTCTAAGATCAGCACTTAGGCCAGAAAAAGGGCTTTTACTCAGAACTATGATGATCTTACACACTCATATGCAAAGCTCAGATATTCAGATATTAATTCCCCTTAGTAGAAAAAAATTACCATTAATAAAAACCACTAATACAGCACTGCATATGGTGAGAGATCAAAGAAGAAAAATAGATTAAGGAAATCAAATGGAATTTGACTGTGAACAATTAGAAATCCCAAGTGTTTCCACTGAAATACACATATTTGACCTGTGGTAATAACAACTGATGAATTATTCATTCAAGTTGTAATTCCACAGAAGTTGTTCTACTTTTTAAAGTCTTTCATTTAATGACATGTATCTTCCCTAATTTATATAATATTTCCTATCAAGTAAGTTGCCTTAATGTAATTTTTGGTGAGATAAACAAAAAGAAATTTCTGTAAATAAAATATAATTACTACTGAAAATAATAGGAATGTGGTCATCATAAATACAGTGACCTAATTTTAATACAGATATTTTTTCATATAATTCGGAAGTCATTTTTTAAATCCATAAAGGAAGAGTTTAAATATTATAAAAATAAAATTT
This sequence comes from Galeopterus variegatus, assembly GCF_000696425.1. Classification (NCBI taxonomy): domain Eukaryota; kingdom Metazoa; phylum Chordata; class Mammalia; order Dermoptera; family Cynocephalidae; genus Galeopterus; species Galeopterus variegatus. Next base: position 149,847 of record NW_007734847.1, read on the forward strand.
TTCCCAGGATACAGTCTAATATTATGCCTTTGGAAAATGACATAAAAATATAACTAATTTACCCAAAACATGGTTACTGTATTTTCTCATTATGATCACTTTAACTTCTAAAAATGTATCCATATTTAAAGTCATTTTACACATTGAGCTAATGTAATCAACTTACCCATTGACAATTATTGGCTTTTATCTGTTATTTTCTGTAGAACCTTAGAAAAAATATGTAAGTAGCCTAAATGATCCTTTAAGCATAGTTTCTTTTTTTTTTTTTTTTTCCTTTTTGTCTTTTTTTTGTGTCCAGCAACGGATCACAACCCTCAGTGTCACGCCTGTACCAGAACGGGACCGGCAACAGGATCGCAAACCTCGGTGCTGCGCCCGCACCTCGCTCAGCCAGCGAGCGGGAACTGGTCTGTATGTGGGATCCGAACTCTCGGCGGGAGCGCCGCCTACAGCAGTCTGCCTACCAAACTGTATAAAAAGTGCTTCTGTTAAGAGCTGGGGGCCACATCTGTCTTGGAGACTGAGTGACCCCAGCATGCTGGAATAAAACCTCTTGCTTGATTGCAGCGATCTGTGTCTCCTGGTCTTTGTGAGATGAGCCTTCCTAACAAGTAAGATTCGCACTTTCACGGCAGTCTTTCAAGATAAGAAGGCTGCAGACAGACCAGTGCTGTTTTTTCCTAAAGGTTCACCAGTTTTCCATGAATAAATACTTTTCAAATTGCTGTCTGTCTTTAGTCTATTTCTAGAATCCTGAAATGATAGTTTGGGTTAATTTGATCATTTTTTTTTTTTTTTTTTTGCAGAGAGGATTTCCCCAACCTCTTCACATCACCATGGTTGGAGTTGCCTTGAATGTGACTATTGGATTTGCAGTACATGTGCTTCTCTACTCCTCAGGGTCCTTCACTTCACACCACTGTCTTCATAGTCCAATGGAGAATTACCAAGAGCTTGATAGCAAATTAAGTGGTTGGCTTGAGGAAATCTTTGACCTAAGGCTGTGATTCCTGAGACTTCTAGATTAAGCACTCAGGCACAAGCTTGAATCATCTTTATGATGCTCAAACTATTGGAAGGCATCATAATACATATTTCTCACAGAAGAGTTCACATTCACTACTTCTTATAAATATAATTTCTGTGTTAGTTGTGAAAGGACCTCCACTACTCACCGAAAATCAGATATTATGCTTATTATCTTCTGTGTTGATAAGTCTTTGACAAAATTACATCCTCATGCTATTTGGGAGGACCAAATAGAGGAGAAGGGAACATCATAATGTGTGAAACTCTTGTACTTTGCCCTACCAAAACCCTGTCATTGTGAACATCACTGTCGCCATCATCACTACTACTGCTGCTGAAGATAATAAGGCTCCATCTCCTCAGTTTCTTACAGTAGTAAAGTTTTTCTACATATGTCCCACACATAAGGGTGACTGCAATGAATCCACTAATACATTTAAAATTTTTAAATGTGATATTTTGCTCATCACAGGCTTTTTGCTTTAAATTTTATTTTTAAAAGTTTGCATTAAAATATTGTTTATCTTGATAATTGAGTTTCTTGACAAATACCTTCAATTTTTTGGCTTCACCTGCCACATGCTAGTTCTGGCCCTTTGGTAATAGCAAAGACTTCACTATTAATTTTATCCTTAATTTAATTACATTTTATGATGCCCTATTTTACTAATCTGGTTAATCATATTTTATTCATATCAACGTGCCAATTTCTATAAAAACTTGATTTCTCTTGTTTACCATTTCTTGAATCTTTTCAATCTCAAGAGGCAAAAGAAATTTCATGAAAAATTCCAAAAGTAAACACTGGATGATTTTTATAAAGAGAATTTCAAACTTTTTATTTTTGTTATTTTTTTTCTAATTACACCCAAAATTTTGATATATATTTGCACTGCTTCACCTCTTTTTTTTCCCCTTTCATAGTATAGTTTGAGATAATGTCATTTTATTGATTATGATTGAAATTATTTATTCATTCATGCATTAAATCATGAATCCAGTATTTATTGATTACTCCCCATTATATATCTTTCTAAATACAGTTCCCCATTGAGAATATTGATTATATTTTAAAAATAATTTTTCAGAAGTTAAAAATTGTCATTTTATTTTCCTATCTTTATGTGTTTAAATTTCTTCTCAAACTGTGAGTTAAGTTTATTTAATTCTTCAAGGTCAAATGTAAGACTCACAACTTGTATAAGGACCTGTGTTCGTATTCCATTCTGGAACCCAGTGTCTTAGCTGACGTCCAGAGACTTTCCTTCATATCAATACTGTAATACATCTCTGGATTCCTCTTTCAAAATTTAGTTTGTTTATTTTTTCTTGGTTTATTTCACACATTTTAGGGAAAAACCCATCTATTAGTTTCTGAAGAAACAATGAAGATAAAGTTTTGATATGTTGATATTTGAAATTATCTTTATGTTTTCCTTTTCCCATTAGTTTGTTTATTTTTTCTTGGTTTATTTCACACATTTTAGGGGAAAACCCATCTATTAGTTTCTGAAGGAACAATGAAGATAAAGTTTTGATATGTTGATATTTGAAATTATCTTTATGTTTTCCTTTTCCTTTGTATGGGTATAGAATTATTATTTGAAAATAATGTTTCTTCAAATTTCTAAAGATTTTGTTGTACTGCTTTTTAGTTCTAGTATTGCTGTTTGGATCCATGGTACAGATTTTCTTCTCGAATTCTATCTTCCATTCTCTGTAATATTTTACCTTATATTTAAAAATCCCTTTTTCTAAAAGTTCCCAGAGGTATGCCATTGATAATGCTTTTAAAAAATTAACTATGCCAGAGATTTAATGGGTTTATCAAACCAGAAAATTCATGTCTTTTAGGTCCGGAATATTTTCACAAATTTTGGGGGGCAATTTACTCACTTGCATTTTTTCAAATTTCTCATTTACAGATTCTATTAATTAGATCCTGGGCCACAGAGAATGGTTCTCCAATTTTCGTGCCCCTTGTGTCATTTATAACTTTTTGACTTTTTTTTATTTTGCATTTTTTGAGGTAAGGTCTGGAATTTTTGCTTTGGATTTTTTATTCTGAGAGTTTTTGGAGCTTGAATATTTTGATAAATATTTTGTTGTCATTTTAAAAATCATCTATGGGGGGTTCATTTTTATTCTCTGGTAGTTCCTTTTTTTTTTTTTTTTTTGTAATATACAATATCCAATTCTTGTTTTTTGTCAGTGTCCTACATTTTCTTCTGCACCTTCTATGTTATTGTTTTCTCCTAATCCCACATTATATTTACTTTGCTCTTTATCATTCACTTCCTGTCTTAACGCATGGGGCTTGTCCATTTAGGGACTTACTGTTATTGATTGGTTGGGAACCCTCCACAACTCCATAGTTTTCATAGCTTCTATCTATTGGAACTCTTCTTCACTTCCAGAAAAGAGTACCCAGTCTCCCATCTGGGGAAATATGTTCCTGGCAAAAAGATAAACTGTTGAATCATATAAAGGACAGGCACACAGACATAAACTTAATGATGCTGATTTTGCTTACCTTTTCTCATTTATTAGGCTCAGTCTCTATTCTTATAATTTCATAGTTTAGTTTTCACAATTTTTTTGCAGCCTAAATCTCCAGTCTATTCATAAGTGGAAGGAGGCAGAATTGCCACGAATATGCATGTAGCTAATGTATTTAGTACTCCCATTTTTGTATGTCCCTTATCCCTCTTCTCAGTTGTGATCATGTAACCAAGAGTGGCATGTACCTGCTTTAAACTCTTCTGTATCAAGCAGTGGTTAGCATAGACATTTCCTATTTGTGGAGGCTAAGTGAAAACCTACATTTTAACAATCTTTTTCTAGAGGTATTCAAGCAATCCCAAGGTTTTAACCAAATCCCTCAGTTTACCTTTCTTCTCTTTAATAACCTCCCCTACAACATAACATTCTAGATTCTATAACTCTATTCATATTTTCTCTTTGCATCTATGAGTATTTCATCTTTTATTCCTTTATCTTTATTTTGGTATTATTTCCAGAGGGAGTAGAGCTAAATGTATCTAATTCCATAATTAACTGAAAGTCCTTGGAATATAATCTATTTGACATCGTACATAAATGTTTCTATTTTTCTCATTCACTCATTTATCAAATAATGCCAAGTCTTAATTTAGGAGTCTGGGTTTTCATAGTTCTTGTATATAGATTGTAGTATCAATATGGTGTGCCCTTATTTGGGGGAAAGGACAAAGTTTAAATCCTGAACCATGACTGTAAGAGGAAAATACCATGTTTTCTGTGAATTATTTTGGGGTGAACAGGAGCAATGGGTTCATATAATAATGTCATTAGCCATTCTCAGGGGAACTCATCAATACACTGTGCAACAGAATAATCATTAGTTCCAAATATGAGGGAAAAATGATGAGAATCAAGAAAGAGTGATAAAAAGAATGAAAGGGAATAAGATGGGAAGGAAGGGAGGAAGAGAGGAAGGGAGAAAGAGAGAGAGGACGGGGAGGAAAAGCAAGACTTCCCATTGTTCTATACTTTTTCAGACGTTTGCTAGTGGATTGCTGCTTTTTGTAGAAGTACAATGTTGTTTCTTGGTTTTAAATAAGAATGCTAAATTTAAGCTTTACAAATTAATACTTTGTATGTATGCATGGGGAATATATGGATTTTGGGATCTGAATGTTTGGCATAATATGAGATCCTACAAAGAATTTAAATTGGTGTTTATAAGAAAGGTCAGGTAAATAATTTTCTAACTCAAAGTGGTACTATCAACTTGCCATAACAAACCAATTTTGAAGAAACTTTACTTAAATTAATTATGAGCCTCTTAGCCATTACATTTACAGTTTTAGCTACTTATTAATATTAGCATAAGTTATAAAGAATTTTGTTATTTAAATCATCCACCAGCTTTTAAAATTTAGTGCTTCTCAGGTTACCAGAATATAGTTTTTCTTTAATTTTTTTCTCCTTTATATTATTGAGATGGGCAATTTTAACACTGTGGTTATATTACACAAAACTTATGGTTACGGAAAATTGCAACCAATATTTTTGTAGAACTAAGGTTAGTCTAAATATTCAAAACCGAATTTTCTCATTTCCACGTTCTCATGTGATGCCTTGTCTGGTACGGCTTTTCCATATTCTTTTTTAGCGATATGGTACAAACTAAGTCAGTAGAAAACTTCACGTTATTATCACACATGAATGAGCAATTATTTTAATTTAATATTACCTTGATAATATTTAGTTTGCAGTTTTATAACATATTACTGACCAAAGAACCCAAGCTCTAATTTTTGGTGTGGCATAATCTTGCAACCTCTTGTTAAATATAATTAACCAATTTATGGCTAATTTTAATAATCTGGAATTATCATTCTTTAGTAAAGAGGATATAAAATGCTTTTTGTTTAAATACTCAATTTCAGAGGCATGTGATTTTGAGAAATCATAATACTGACTAGCTCTGTAATTGTTTTATCTGAAGAGTGGCAACTATAGATTATTGATTTGTTTATATAAAATAGTTAACACCATGTTTACATTTAAATAGATTTTACTCATAGCTTTCTATTTGCCTATCATTTTATTTCAGACTAATAGCGAGACCACTTAGAGACATCTTTTTGAAACCATGAGAATTCAGAGTTCAGATTATTAATAAAATAACATTTTATGGTAAAAGGCCCATTATTTGCATTCATTTTAGCTTGTTTTGTAGCAGTCAATCTTCGTACTTTGAAATGACAACACCTCTGTAATGTAAAATTAAAATCTAATTATTATATTATATGAAAGTATTGTGGAGAACCACGGTAGCAACTGGTGATGCATAGTCATATGTCTATATGTGAAATAATTACTTTTGTGGCTCCAAGTTTGCTAGGTTTCTTCAATAAAAGAGTTTACTTTCTTTACATTTTTTATTAAGTCTTAGGGTAAGAGGACATTATTGCTAAATATATATATCTTCTGGTGAAGGAGGGATAAAGATACATAGAGGAATATGATGGGATACAAGGAATACTGAGGGGTTAATATCAAAAGATTCACTATACCAAATATTTTAATATTTTGTGCCTTTACTTTGCTTATCTAAATATTTTCTTAAACAAATTATTTTTGAAAAGCCAAGCACTGTTTTATTTTAAATATTTTAAAAGTTTTTTTTGAATATGACACACTTTTGTGCATTCAGTTAGATAAGAGAAAAGTATTTCTTTTACTTTTGATAGCTCAGCTAACTTGGCTGGTTGAAGCCAGTCTGTAGGGAGATTCAAAGCCTTTGATTGTTGTTATCATCCCTGGGAAGGAGTTATTTTCTCTATACAAAAGACACTTCTAAAACAAATGAATATGACACACTTTTGTGCATTCAGTTCGATAAGAGAAAAGTATTTCTTTTACTTTTGATAGCTCAGCTAACTTGGCTGGTTGAAGCCAGTCTGTAGGGAGATTCAAAGCCTTTGGTTGTTGTTATCATCCCTGGGAAGGAGTTATTTTCTCTATACAAAAGACACTTCTAAAACAAAGTCATTCAAAAAACTAAAAAATAAAATAAAATAAAAATGGGAATATTTATATCAGGCATCTTGAAATCACATTGATTAAAATATGATACTTGTATTAAAATAAAAAGTAAAACATAAGCCTGAAATATTTTATGTGACAAATAAAGACTATTCTGACATGCAAAAAGCCAAAAGTTATACCATGAATTCAGTAGGAAAATAGTATTCACTATGGGCCAAATGAAACTGTCAATGGGCACATTCTACCCCTAAGTACAGCAGAGTCTAGTTGTGCCATAAGGACCTCCATATACAGTCTCTTTAAAGCTCCAAAGGAGAGCAATTACTGAAATACAGTAAATATGTCATCCCTACATTCACTTTACATTAGACTGTCTAGGTTCTACTGCTGCTTTATAAAAAGACATTCAATCCACCTTCACATTTACTAGAGGAGAAAGATCAAACAAACTGAAATAGCAGGAGGCAGTGGCAATCTGCTTCCCATTGCCCCAGGCACTGGCTTGTATTTGGTCAAATTCAGTAATACAAATATTACACGTTGTGCTGAAATATATTTCTCTATTGGTAAACTCAAGTTCAGCCTCAGCCCCAAGTCCGAACAAGAAAAAAAAAAAATTACGAAAAGAGAAAAATGACTGGGTTTCTCAGGCAGCTTCTATTTGTTCTATGGGTGTTTAAAGTATCTAAATATTCTAGTGCTTCTTTTTCCAAAGAAGCAATTATCATAATAATCATGCAGTGCACCCACTTATTCTTAAGAGCTATCAAGTCTAAGTCTTGACCCATTCGATTGTGTCACTATGACAGTAAATTCAAATATCTCTTTGGCAAAACTGTAGTGTGTCCTAGAGGCTATTCCACATAAATGGAAACTGTTCTTAGCTGAACTCAGAAATAAAAATGGAAAAATGTAATGACTAAGTCTATTACAAACGCCAATCTACTCTGTCAATAACCTTATTGTGAATTATTTACCCTGCCAAGTATGGCTGAAGCTATTAGAAAAACCAATTGCCTTACTCTCCACTTGTCGACTTCCAGCCTTCAAACACCACCTGCCTTGCATACAGTTTAGCTGGGGAGATAGAAAAAAATTAGAATCAAAGCTCCTACTTTCAACATCACCTTGATCATAGCAGTGACGTCTTGTGCCCTTCAAAGATTTCTGTATTGCTTAATGTTTATTACAGAGGAGAGGTTAGGAAGTTTTACAAATTCATATTTAGCATACCCAATTAAAACTGGGTGAAGAAGAGTTCTGGTCAAGATGGCAGAATAGACGGTCCCCAGCATCACTTTCTCCCACAAATCAATGAATTTACAACTATAAAAATGGAACATCAACTAAGCTGGGGCTGCCGGAACTCAGGTGAAGAGGAGGAGAGACCTATGGAACTCATGAAGGTGGGAGAAACCATGATGAGAGAAAGAAAAATTGCTCTCAGCATTTCAGCCTGCAGCAGCTTCAACACTGGAGCACATGGAGCAGGAGCAAGCAGAAGCTGCAGCTGTGCCCTTCAGATGGAGTTACGTGGAGGCGGAAGGGGAGAAGAGGACTTTGGTGGCCCCTGGGACAGCAAGACCACTAACAGGGTTCCCATGGACCCATGCAGGAGTGGGGAGCCAGAAAAACTGAAAAAGGGGAGCCATTCAGAGGCTGGTGAGTCAACGCAAGGGACTGGTGCAGGGCCCGTCCCATAGGAAGAGTTTGGAGCATGGGCAGTGGGAGAGATGGGCCCACCGGGAGAACACTGGGACACAGCAAGGACAGCCAATCTGCCCCACAGTCAGTGCAGGACCACTCAGAGGAGACTGGTCAGGAATGCAGAATGCATAGGGTGAAGTTTAATGAAGAGTTTCTACACAACTCAGGTGCACCGAGTATCAGAGCAGGCAGTACCTATAAGGTCAACCATTAAACCCTGAGTTGCACAAAAAGCCTTCCCTAGGGAAACAGCAGCAAAGCAGCAATTTAGCTCAACCACACAGCTCAAATACTGGTTCCCATCGGAAGTTCCTCTGTGTTAGAAGTAAGCAAAGGACAAAAAATTAGTTCCAGCCTAGGCACACCACCAAGGCCTTGGGGCCCCCCAGGGGACATGAGGCATGGGGCCAGGGGAAGGACCCCCACCCATAACCACTCACACCGCCAGCACCTTGGGGTCCTGCCCTGGAATCTGGGG
>NW_007734847.1:159417-162735 GCF_000696425.1 Galeopterus variegatus
ACATAATAGTCCCCTCAATTATGCAACCTGTTTAGGCAACACAACCACAGAATACTTTCTTTAGAGACATTTTGTACCCTCTGAGCTTATTCTGAAATACCCTCTCTACTCATAAGGATTGATGTACATTGACAGTCCAAATCTTCTAATTCCTTATGTCCTCTGGTGCATATCATTGAAAAAGGCATTATATGTCGTACTGTGGCATGGCTGAACCCATCTCAATCCTTTAGTCAATTGTTTTTCTATTTTATGGTTTTAACTGTGATGACAATTCAGTCTCATTTTCATTCATAATTTTTATTCTAAACTTGAATCCTTATAATCGAATTGAATATATCCAAATTTTGACCTGACTCTTTAAAGATATGGTTGTCACAGCAGCTTTTTCTTCCCTTTCATAATGTACCATCCATTATGCTATCAATTTTTCTCTTCTCCATTGTGTTCTTTGAAACCCATATAACTATTTCCAATTATAGATTTTGTTAAAGTTCTTCCCATTTGTTATTATCTGTCTATCCACTTTACCAATTCCCTAGGTCTAAATCCATTTCCTACATATTCCATTGACAAGATTTTTCTACTGTAATATTCCTAATGACTTTTGCAACTTTATGCCAAGTATAGAGAAAAAACCATTTCAACACAACTGTCTTTATTTTTTTAAACATCTTTTCCATTTCCTTACAACTCTTACCCTGAAAAAATGCTATATGTATAAGGGATCTCCAAAAAGTTCATGGAAAATGCATTTTATGAAAAAACTACTAATGAATTTCAATTTTTTGCACCTAAATAAACTCCCTCTAACTTGTTATAACATGTCTGAAAGGAATTTAGTTTGAGGCACTAAGAAGGGTAAGACATTGGTTTGAAAAGAGCACCTATCAAAGCAACATGAATTCTACTAAAATTGAAGCAAGGGCAAACATCAAATTTATTAAGCTTGAGGTAGAAAAACAGCACTTTATAAATGGATAACTTGTCTTAAGAAGGGATGAGACAATGTTGAAGATGAAGCCCACATCAGCAAACCATCCACATCAATTTTCCAGGAAAAAAAAAAATCTTGTTCATGTCTAATTGAACAGGACTGACAATTAACATCAGAAACAGTAGAGAGCACCATGGACATCTCTATTGGTTCAGCTTACACAATTCTTACTGAAAAAAATAGAGCAGAGAGAATTTTCTGCTCTTTGAGTGCCAAAACTGTTGTATCCAGAACAGCTGAAGACAACAACAGAACTTTCCATGGAAATGTTGAACAAGTGGGATCAGATCCTGAAGCATTTCTCTGACAAGTTGTAGCAGAAGATAAAATGTGGTTTTACCAGTATGATTATGAAGACAAAGCATAATCAATGTTGTGGCTATCAAGAGGTGAAAGTGGTCCAATCAAAGCAGAAGCTGGCCGGTCAAGAACAAAGGTCATGGCAATAGTTTTTCGGGGATGCTCAGGGCATTTTGCTTGTTGACTTTCTGAAGGGTCAAAGGACAATAATGTCTGTTTATCATGAGACTGTTGGGGGAAAGTTAGCCAAAGCTTTAGCAGGAAAACGCCTGGGAAAATTTCACCAAATATTTCTTCTCCACTATGACAATGCTCCTGCTCATTACTGTCATCACATAAGAGCAATTTTGTGAGAATTTCCATGTAAAATCATTAGGCACCCAAATACAGTCCTGATTTGGTTCCTTTAGAATTCTTTTTGTTTCCTAATTTTGAATAATCTTTAAGAGGCGCCTATTTTTCTTCAATTAATAATGTGAAAAAGACTGCATTAACATGGTTAAATTCCCAGAACACTTAGTTCTTTAGGGATGGACTAAATGGCTGGTATCATCACTTACAAAGTGTTTTGAACTTGATAAAGTTTATACTGAGAAATAAAGTTTATGTTTTTTATTTTTATCTTTTAGTTCCATTTTCCCACAAACTTTTTGAAGTCTCTTTGTTTTAGGTTTCATGGGTGTAACAGACAATGCTGCAGCTGAAATCAATCTCTAATATTAAAAGGTTTGAATCGTTAAAAAATATTCACTTGAAGCGTATTTCCTATCAAACAACAAAATTTACCCCCCCCAAATAAATAATAAGTAATAATCAAAAGATACAAGTAGATTCTAGACAAGAATGTGACATTCTTTTCCAGAGGAGACTTGACCTATCTGAATGCTGGTCTCTAAATTCCCTTTTCCTGCAACTCAAGTTGGTTTAAGAGTAATGAACACTGATAAAAGAAGCATTATACATTAAGTCAGAGGAAACAATTCAGATCTGGGCATCTTACTTTGTTTTTCTTATGCTGGTTGTTCACACAGAATAAGAAGAAGAGAAATTATGTGACTAACTTCTGCTCTCCAGCTATATTTCAGAAATCTATAAATTCCAGGATTATTTACAGCAACCACGCTAAATTAAATATGAGTATTTTATTAAAACATTCTTGGAAAAGTAGTCTGTGGGTTACCTATCAGCTAGTAAATATCATTAGAATGCTTACAAAGGAGCCTAGTCACTGTCAACTCTCCAAGATGTCATATGCATTAGCTACTCAAAAACTTATATTAAGATTAAAGAGATTTTAAACTCCACTTCATAAAAACGAGGGGAGCTATGTGCTCCTCATGTATTATCATTGAATTTGGATATATCAAATTTAGACCTAACCCTTTAAAAAGTGTATTTGTTGCAGAATTAATACCAAATTAATACAAAAACCTGAGAAAACAATAGAATGGATATTTCACATAGAATGCATGCCAATAGTTAATATATGTTCATAGCTATGACAATGAATTATGAACAAATTATAGAACATTTTTAAATGTTATCACTTTATTAGTTCATTAAGGCCACCCTAACAAAATACCACAGACTGGTTGCCTTGAACAACTGAAATTTATTTTCTCAGTTTTGGATGCTCAAATTTCGAGATTAAAGTATTGGGGTGCGGGGAATATCCTGAAGCATCTCTCCTTGGCTTGCAGGTGGCTGCCCTCTGGCTATGTCCTCATGTAACATCTCCTCTGTGAGTGCGCCTGTGGTGTCTCCCTGTGGTATCTAATCTCCTCTTCTTTCAAGTACACCATTCTTTGTTTCATTTCAGTTACCTCTTTAAAGGCTCTACCTTCAAAACCAGTCTATATTCTCATGTATTGGGATTTAGAACTATGACCCTAAATTTGGTGGGGAGACATGATTCACCTCATAACAGTTATTTTACCCTATCCAGGTGGACTGAACCACTGTTTATAGTTGATGGCAGCAGATAGATAGTCATATTCCCATACAACTGTGAAGCTATTTGA
>NW_007734847.1:163484-168449 GCF_000696425.1 Galeopterus variegatus
ATGCAGTGCACCCACTTATTCTTAAGAGCTATCAAGTCTAAGTCTTGACCCATTCGATTGTGTCACTATGACAGTAAATTCAAATATCTCTTTGGCAAAATTGTAGTGTGTCCTAGAGGCTATTCCACATAAATGGAAACTGTTCTTAGCTGAACTCAGAAATAAAAATGGAAAAATGTAATGACTAAGTCTATTACAAATGCCAATCTACTCTGTCAATAACCTTATTGTGAATTATTTACCCTGCCAAGTATGGCTGAAGCTATTAGAAAAACCAATTGCCTTACTCTCCACTTGTCGACTTCCAGCCTTCAAACACCACCTGCCTTGCATACAGTTTAGCTGGGGAGATAGAAAAAAATTAGAATCAAAGCTCCTACTTTCAACATCACCTTGATCATAGCAGTGACGTCTTGTGCCCTTCAAAGATTTCTGTATTGCTTAATGTTTATTACAGAGGAGAGGTTAGGAAGTTTTACAAATTCATATTTAGCATACCCAATTAAAACTGGGTGAAGAAGAGTTCTGGTCAAGATGGCAGAATAGACGGTCCCCAGCATCACTTTCTCCCACAAATCAATGAATTTACAACTATAAAAATGGAACATCAACTAAGCTGGGGCTGCCGGAACTCAGGTGAAGAGGAGGAGAGACCTATGGAACTCATGAAGGTGGGAGAAACCATGATGAGAGAAAGAAAAATTGCTCTCAGCATTTCAGCCTGCAGCAGCTTCAACACTGGAGCACATGGAGCAGGAGCAAGCAGAAGCTGCAGCTGTGCCCTTCAGATGGAGTTACGTGGAGGCGGAAGGGGAGAAGAGGACTTTGGTGGCCCCTGGGACAGCAAGACCACTAACAGGGTTCCCATGGACCCATGCAGGAGTGGGGAGCCAGAAAAACTGAAAAAGGGGAGCCATTCAGAGGCTGGTGAGTCAACGCAAGGGACTGGTGCAGGGCCCGTCCCATAGGAAGAGTTTGGAGCATGGGCAGTGGGAGAGATGGGCCCACCGGGAGAACACTGGGACACAGCAAGGACAGCCAATCTGCCCCACAGTCAGTGCAGGACCACTCAGAGGAGACTGGTCAGGAATGCAGAATGCATAGGGTGAAGTTTAATGAAGAGTTTCTACACAACTCAGGTGCACCGAGTATCAGAGCAGGCAGTACCTATAAGGTCAACCATTAAACCCTGAGTTGCACAAAAAGCCTTCCCTAGGGAAACAGCAGCAAAGCAGCAATTTAGCTCAACCACACAGCTCAAATACTGGTTCCCATCGGAAGTTCCTCTGTGTTAGAAGTAAGCAAAGGACAAAAAATTAGTTCCAGCCTAGGCACACCACCATGGCCTTGGGGCCCCCCAGGGGACATGAGGCATGGGGCCAGGGGAAGGACCCCCACCCATAACCACTCACACCGCCAGCACCTTGGGGTCCTGCCCTGGAATCTGGGGATTGGAGCCTGTTACTGGACCCCACTCCCACATCCAAGCACACCATCAATGCCTTGGGGTCTGCCCAGGGACCCAGGGCTAGCAGCTGGGGACTGGACCCCCTTCCCACAACCAGGCACACTGTGTCAGCATCTCAGGTCCCTGCCCAGGGGCTCAAGGTATGGAGAAGGGGACCAGACACCCCCTCCCACAATCAGGCACACTGTGATAGCACCTCGTGTTCTGCCCAGGGACCCGAGGTATGCAGAGCCAGGAACACCTTGCCAGTGCCTCAGTGCCTGCCCAGGGACATGGGGTATGGAGCCAGGGACTGGATCCCCCCTCCCACAACCAGGTGCACCTTACTACTGCCTTGCAGCCTACCATGGGACCTGGGGCATGGAGAAGGGGACTGGACCCCCTCCCACAATCAGCCTCACTGCACCAGTGCCTTGGGGCCTGCCCAGGGACCCAGGGCATGACCCTCCTGCCACAACCAGGCACACCTCCAGCACCAAGGAGCAGGCCGAAAACATTTCCATGTGGATGGCCTTCCACAGCCACCATAATAACCATGGCTGCCACGAAGGCAGCCATACACCATGCATGTGGTCCGCTAGCCACTGGAGTGCATTGACACAATGAGAGTCACCAGCAGAGATAAAGAAAGGAGGAAGATGTCTCTCTCCACAGAGTCCATTTGAAAGTGACAGAAGAGACATCTTCTGTATGATAGTACTGCGGGACCTGATCACACCTCTCAGCATTGGACAGATCATTTGGGCAGCAAATCAATAGAGTAACCATTATTATTTCAGAGGCAGAGAAGAAATCTACAGTGATGGGAGGGGGGAGGGAATGGGGGATGGGGAGGGATTGGACAAGGAGCATAAAGAACAATCATGATTTGTAACAATATTTATGCTAGTAATATTGATTTGATCAACATATCTCAATGTTGAACCCCCAAAATTTGTATAATCAATTTTGATTCAATAAAAATTAAATGGACAAACAAGCAAACAAAAATGGTTAAAATGAAAAAAAAAAAAAAAAGAACAAACAAAAATGGTTAAAATGAAAAAAAAAAAAAAGAAAGAAAAACTGGGCAAAGAATACATTTAGCCCAACTCCAATTAGAGAATAATAGAAGTAGAATTCTTGATCCACACATAATAGTCCCCTCAATTATGCAACCTGTTTAGGCAACACAACCACAGAATACTTTCTTCAGAGACATTTTGTACCCTCTGAGCTTATTCTGAAATACCCTCTCTACTCATAAGGATTGATGTACATTGACAGTCCAAATCTTCTAATTCCTTATGTCCTCTGGTGCATATCATTGAAAAAGGCATTATATGTCGTACTGTGGCATGGCTGAACCCATCTCAATCCTTTAGTCAATTGTTTTTCTATTTTATGGTTTTAACTGTGATGACAATTCAGTCTCATTTTCATTCATAATTTTTATTCTAAACTTGAATCCTTATAATCGAATTGAATATATCCAAATTTTGACCTGACTCTTTAAAGATATGGTTGTCACAGCAGCTTTTTCTTCCCTTTCATAATGTACCATCCATTATGCTATCAATTTTTCTCTTCTCCATTGTGTTCTTTGAAACCCATATAACTATTTCCAATTATAGATTTTGTTAAAGTTCTTCCCATTTGTTATTATCTGTCTATCCACTTTACCAATTCCCTAGGTCTAAATCCATTTCCTACATATTCCATTGACAAGATTTTTCTACTGTAATATTCCTAATGACTTTTGCAACTTTATGCCAAGTATAGAGAAAAAACCATTTCAACACAACTGTCTTTATTTTTTTAAACATCTTTTCCATTTCCTTACAACTCTTACCCTGAAAAAATGCTATATGTATAAGGGATCTCCAAAAAGTTCATGGAAAATGCATTTTATGAAAAAACTACTAATGAATTTCAATTTTTTGCACCTAAATAAACTCCCTCTAACTTGTTATAACATGTCTGAAAGGAATTTAGTTTGAGGCACTAAGAAGGGTAAGACATTGGTTTGAAAAGAGCACCTATCAAAGCAACATGAATTCTACTAAAATTGAAGCAAGGGCAAACATCAAATTTATTAAGCTTGAGGTAGAAAAACAGCACTTTATAAATGGATAACTTGTCTTAAGAAGGGATGAGACAATGTTGAAGATGAAGCCCACATCAGCAAACCATCCACATCAATTTTCCAGGAAAAAAAAAAATCTTGTTCATGTCTAATTGAACAGGACTGACAATTAACATCAGAAACAGTAGAGAGCACCATGGACATCTCTATTGGTTCAGCTTACACAATTCTTACTGAAAAAAATAGAGCAGAGAGAATTTTCTGCTCTTTGAGTGCCAAAACTGTTGTATCCAGAACAGCTGAAGACAACAACAGAACTTTCCATGGAAATGTTGAACAAGTGGGATCAGATCCTGAAGCATTTCTCTGACAAGTTGTAGCAGAAGATAAAATGTGGTTTTACCAGTATGATTATGAAGACAAAGCATAATCAATGTTGTGGCTATCAAGAGGTGAAAGTGGTCCAATCAAAGCAGAAGCTGGCCGGTCAAGAACAAAGGTCATGGCAATAGTTTTTCGGGGATGCTCAGGGCATTTTGCTTGTTGACTTTCTGAAGGGTCAAAGGACAATAATGTCTGTTTATCATGAGACTGTTGGGGGAAAGTTAGCCAAAGCTTTAGCAGGAAAACGCCTGGGAAAATTTCACCAAATATTTCTTCTCCACTATGACAATGCTCCTGCTCATTACTGTCATCACATAAGAGCAATTTTGTGAGAATTTCCATGTAAAATCATTAGGCACCCAAATACAGTCCTGATTTGGTTCCTTTAGAATTCTTTTTGTTTCCTAATTTTGAATAATCTTTAAGAGGCGCCTATTTTTCTTCAATTAATAATGTGAAAAAGACTGCATTAACATGGTTAAATTCCCAGAACACTTAGTTCTTTAGGGATGGACTAAATGGCTGGTATCATCACTTACAAAGTGTTTTGAACTTGATAAAGTTTATACTGAGAAATAAAGTTTATGTTTTTTATTTTTATCTTTTAGTTCCATTTTCCCACAAACTTTTTGAAGTCTCTTTGTTTTAGGTTTCATGGGTGTAACAGACAATGCTGCAGCTGAAATCAATCTCTAATATTAAAAGGTTTGAATCGTTAAAAAATATTCACTTGAAGCGTATTTCCTATCAAACAACAAAATTTACCCCCCCCCAAATAAATAATAAGTAATAATCAAAAGATACAAGTTGATTCTAGACAAGAATGTGACATTCTTTTCCAGAGGAGACTTGACCTATCTGAATGCTGGTCTCTAAATTCCCTTTTCCTGCAACTCAAGTTGGTTTAGGAGTAATGAACACTGATAAAAGAAGCATTATACATTAAGTCAGAGGAAACAATTCAGATCTGGGCATCTTACTTTGTTTTTCTTATGCTGGTTGTTCACACAGAATAAGAAGAAGAGAAATTATGTGACTAACTTCTGCT
>NW_007734848.1:0-31247 GCF_000696425.1 Galeopterus variegatus
CATAATAATCATATACAGTGTATATTGACAAAATAAAAAAATAAATAAATAAAAATAAAAAAATAAAAAAATTAAATAAAAAAGAAACGTGGGGTCAGAATTGCAGCAGAAAAACTCCAACAGCACCATGCTTAAAGAAGCCGTGAGAGTGGGACTGCCATGGAGACCCCAGACCTGTAGAGCTACCAGAGTGGAACACCAGCCTGGGAGAGCTGAAGTGTGGCCTGAGACTAAGAAAGCCATAGGAGAGGAGCTTCACAAGGACTTGGGGACCCAACCCCTGCATCAGCATGCAGAGGATGTGGAACATGGAGTCAAGGTGCATGATTTGCCAGCTTTGAGATTTAATGCCTGCCCTGCTGGCTTTTGGACGTGCTTAGGACCTATTACACCTTTCTTTTGGCCTATTCTCGCATTTTGAATGGGAATATGTACCCTATGTTTGTCCCACTATTGTATCTTGGTAGTAGATAACTTGTAGTGATTTCACAGATGGGACTTTGGACTTTTCAGTTGAAACGTTTTAAGACTTTGGGGATGGAATGAATGTTTTTGTATGGGAAAAAGACATGAGTTTTGAAGGGTCAGGGGTGGAATACTGTAGATTGGATGCCCCCCCCCCCCCCCCCCCCCCCCCCCCCCCCCCGCCCCCAACCTCATTGAAGCTTAAATTCCAACTGTAACTGGTGAGGTTTGGAAATCCTATTATGGTAGTTGAATGATGGGGACTTGAAGAGGTGATTAGATTTTAGAATCATGCCTTAGTGAATGCATTAAAAATGGTGGTCAAAGGTGTGGTTCTGAGGGCTTTAAAGGAAGAGCATATGAGAGGTTAGTCTCTCTCTGCTTCCACCATCTTGCAGTGTGAGATGCCTGGGTCAGTCACCACCACCAAGACCCTCACCAGATGTGCTCCCTGGACTTTGGACTTTCCAGCCTCAGAAACTGTAAGCAATAAATTTTGTTTTCTTACTAATTACCCAGTTCGAGGTATTTTGTTATAAGCAAGAGAAATGGACTAATACAGGAGGAGAAGTCCATTTTAAACAGGGTGGTCACGGAAGGCTTCTCTGATCAGGTGGTATTTAAGTAGGGACCTGAAGGAGGTGAGGGGAAAGGCCGCACAGATTCTTAGATATGAACATTCCAGGGAGAGAGCACAGTGGGAGCAAAGGCCAGGAGGAGAAAGGGAACCACACAGAGGCTAGTGTGGTGGATCATTTAGGCCTTATAGGCTATGATCAAGATTTTGACTTTTACTCTGAGTAATATTAAGAGCCATGGCAAGGTTATGAGCAGGGTAGTGACATGGTGTGTTTTGGGGTTTCAAAGGATCACCCTGCCTGCTATGTTAAGCATAAACTGGGAATGGGAAAGGGTAGAAGGAAGGAAGCTGGTGAGGAAGTGATTGCCATAATGTTGGTTAGAAATGATAAGGAATAGTTTTGAAGAGAATGAAAAGTTGCCATACCCTGGGTACATTTTGATGGTAGAGCCAACAGGATTTTCTGACAGACTAGATGTGAGGTATGAGAGAAGGGGTGGAATTGAGGAGACTCCACTGTTTTTTGCTTGAGCAATAGGAAGCTTCAATGAGACAATAAATAGAAAGTGCTCAGTATTTCCTGGGTCACAGTTGGTGCCCAGTCAAACACTGATATACCTAGATGGTCCCCAGAATCCATCAGCCTATGCATACAAACTATGTGGCATTCACTATAGTAATGTACCTATCCCTAGCTCTTTGCCCCACCAGCTTGGATCACCAGTCAACCTGTTTCCACTTGAATTGATATTTAGGGAAAGAGACCTAGGTTTATTAATCAGAAACCCTAAATCCTAGTTCAATTCTACCACTGGCCTAATTGCTCAGCGACCAGGGGTGTTCATCAGCACTACAGAGTCTAATAAGATCTGCACTACCTAGCTCACAGGGTAGTGAGGGAGAAGTAAAACCAAACTGCCAATCATGATTGGTGTGAAACAAGTGTTAAAGAAATGCCAGGTTTATTAAGTGAGAATGTTCGTTATCATGGCTCTTTTTGCTGAGATTTTAATTTCAGATAGAAAAGACTGGGGCTGTAGTTCTTTTGGTTTCTTTAGAATAACAGACCTGAAGTCACTCTGAGGCTAATCTTTTAGTACTGAGCATCTACTATCTTCCATTTAAGAGTCTCTCATTTTCTTTGAAGCCATTATTAATTCACCTCCCAGCTACTCTCCCTTCAGGCTCAGTAATCATAGGCTACATACCCTTTTCCTCATAAAATCTTCTCAACCCATTTTGTGGCTCTAATGCTGGGTGGCAAATAGCTTTCATCCATTTGGCCAATTTCAGTCCATTGCTGACTGCCTGGAGCATTAACTTGAGAAGGCTTCTGAGGCCTTGTCCAGGCTTGGTGGTGAAGAATATCCTCATTTAGATACATTGGAGGAAGAAGTGGCTGCATACTCTGGATTTGACATCCCTGATCTAAGACTTAGCTTGGTTTTGCTTTTAACCTTATAACTCTAGTAGCATGTTGACCCAAGCTAACTGCTATGGATTTTCTTTTTGTTCTTTATGCAAGAGAGTTTTTTCCCTGGCAAACCTCTTGTGCATACCTCTTTCACCTCTTTAAATTTTAACTCTTCTCTGTATAATCACTTTTAACAGTTTCTTTCATATTCCTCTAGAAATTTATTGTATGTATACAAGCTTATATTGTTTTTTTGTTTTTTTTTTATAGTAGTGGGATCATACTGTAAGTACTTTTCAGCTGCTTGCTTTTTTTCACTTAATAATGTATCTTGGAGCTTATTCCATATCAACATCCAATTAATGGACATTTACACGTCTTGAGGCAGGTATTTTTCTAATGGTCTCTATGTCACAAATGGCAAAACTGAGGTACAGAGCAGTTAGGTATCTTGCCCAAGGTCACCTGACTAGTAAGTGGTGAAGTCATTCAAAACTAAGTCTGTCTGACTCTAGAATCTACCCTTTTAACCACAAGGCTATACTGACACAGTTCTACAGCACTTCACAGCTTCAAATTACTTCCACCATTTAATCTTCACAGACATTTATTGAATTTCTACTCTGTACCAGGAACTGTTGTAAAATCAGTCCTGAGCATAAAACAATGAATAAGACAGGGTCCCTGTACTCAAGGCACTTATAAAGAGGTGAGGGAAACAGACTTGTAAATAGACAATTACAACACCAAACAATAAAGGAGATTCTAGTTCTTCAGGCTTTTCATGATACGTACTAGTCATTGGTCAGTTATTTAAAAAACTGGTTAAACTGGGGAATAATTAAAAAATCATATATGCATCCCTGAAACATTTTAGTTTAATTTAAATAAGTAAATGTACATACTTGCCCACCTTTTGATACAGGTCTGAGATTTTTTATTATTATGGGTCTGTTGAGTAAAGTTTCTCACCTTTTTGTTGCATAACATATTTAATGTTTTATTTATAATTTTGTGTCAGTTTCTTTAAATTGGAACAAGAAATTAAAGTATTGGCAAAGCAATAAGGGCACAGAATTCTAAATTGTAATGATTTTTCACAAATAATAGTTGTCTCACTGTAAAGCTAGGGCTTACAGACCCCTCGACTCTGTTGCACAGATTGGGTCACAAACCCTCCACACGGAGGTCTGTGAGCTAGGTAATAGAAAAAAAAGGTCCTGGGAGCTGTGGGCATAGAAAAATGAATGGATTTTACTCAGATCTAGGGGTAACTGTCCTAGTGGCTTCGTTGAGAGTTCTGAGAAGCACTGTGGAGCAGAGCTGTTACTCTTTTACACTTAAGTCCATAACCCTGGACACCTGGGTGCCCATACACAATTACATTAAGTCGTAACAAGGAACACCTGAGGATATTTACAGCGAATTCTTGGCAAGATTCTGCACATGAGGGGCCCTGACCATTTTCCTATTTTTTCCCAACACTCACCCATAGTTAATTTGACAGGAGATTTTTTAGTGAGTTCTCTTTCAAAGCAATTATATAAGTTGTCATAGATATAGCAACTCTTTCTTTCTGCACTCATCTGTTTTTATGGGAGGGAGGAGTGGCATTTACATAATGTTTAACTAAATTATGTATTTATAATACAACAGGTATAAACAGCTTTGGAAACAAACTGGACTGACTGGACTGATTTTCCATAAGCATACAACTCACTTCACGGGAACAAAAGTGGGCAGTCCGCGTATGATGGGGCAGGCTGCCTAGTCACTGACCTGGGCTCAAATCTCAGCCCGGTCACTCGCAGGCTGTATCACTGTGGTAACTTACATAACCTCTCTGTCATCTGGTGTTTTTTTATCAGCAGAATGGGGATTATAATAATGTTGTTGTGAAAATTATATGAGTTAGTACTTGTAGAGTGCTTTGAACAGTACCTTACATAAATGTTAGCTGTGATTGCTATTTTCAGAGAGTAATATATTAGCTGTGAATTTCCTGCAGGCACTAGTCAGTATGTTTTACAGAAGGTAGAAAGTATTTCAGTTGGTTGAGTAATTCAGTTAAATAGAGACTGATTACATTAGGAGTATCAACAGGAAGATTTTCCCCTATGTTTTCTTCCAGTATTATAACTTCAGGTCTTACCTTTAAGTCTTTTGTCTATTTTCAGTTGATTTTTGTGTATGGCGTAAGATATGGGCCCCGATTCATTCTTTTGCATGTAGATACCCAATTTTTCCAATACCAGGTTTTGAAGAAACTATCCTTTCCCTTTCATGGGTATGTTTTTGGCAACTCTGTCGAACATCAGTTGACCATATATGCACAGATTTATATCTGGGCTCTCTATAATGTTCCATTGGTCTATATGTCTGTCTTTATGCCAGTACCATATTGTCTTGATTACTGTAGCTTTCTAAGATATTTTGAAATCAGGAAGTGTGATGCCTCCAGCTTTGCTCTTGTCAGTTATACCTCAACAAAACTGGGGGGGTGGGGAAGAGTACAGCAAGATAGGTATGAATTCTGCTGCTGTGGATTGAAAAAGTCTTCATAGCAGTGGTACTAAACTCTGATTTTACATTAAAGTCACCTGGGAGGCTTTAAACATGTTATAATACTCATGCATTGCCTAAAGCAGGAGATTCAGGATCTCTGGGAGTGCCCCTGGCTTCCCAGGTGATTTCAATGTGCAATTACGAGAACCACTGCTTTAGTGGGAGATGTGATCTTCCCACTAGCAGAGGTGCTGGTAATAACTTTTTGAGCTAAATGGTGCAGATGCCTCTATCTTCGTGTTTTTGGACTAAGAATCTGAGGATTCCAGAGATTAAACTCACACAGTGACAGAGCAGGAATTACATGCAGGCCTTCTAACATCAGGCCCAATGTTCTTTCCACAACTCCAGGCTATCAAGACCAAGAAGGATTGAAATAATAATTCAAATAAATCTGCTGCATCTTTTCAAAGTAAGTCACATGATGTTTTGTGTAAACTTTGAAGTGAAATTATATACCAACCTTTTTATGCAGATCAAATTTACATTCATATTTTCTTCCGTAATGAGAAATGGTTTTTACTGTCTGGGTTGCAATTATAAGCTATATAAAAAAGGTGGGGGGGGGGTTTGGAGTGTTTTATAGCACAAATATGATAAAAGGCTTAATATTTAGTGAACTTTGATAGATTTGCTTTTTTCAAATTTATGCTAGCAATGCTCAGTAAAAACAATTTTTATCTTTTACTGCTATTTTGCCTAATGTATAAAGAACACAGTAAATAATGTGTGAAACCCAGCTAGAGCAGAAGTACACAAATTGAAAAACTTAAACTTAGTGGTCTGCTGAAACAGCCTCTCCTCCCATCTCCCGTTCCTAAATTACATGCGCGCGCGCACACACACACACACACACACACACACACACACACACACACACACACAGAGTATCTAAACATAAAACACTGTAGATAACTGACCTGGAGCAACAAAAAAATAGATTAAATAGAGAATACCTCAGAAGCGCACACAAATTGTATTGCAACAAGATTTAATGTGATAATTTTAGATGGTTTTCTTCCTTTCTTCTTTAAATGTTTATAGACATACCATATTGCATTTTTCTACAACAACAAACCAAAATAACAAGGCTTAATTGAGTGCTTTGAAATAAGTAATTTCTTTGGTGATTTAATAGTGGGAAATTTAGTTCATTATTTTCTTGAATTTAAAAATATTCATATTTAAAAGGTTTCTGAAGTTGAATTACAAGTTTAGAAAGACTAAAAGTTTTCCTTTGCTCAGGGGTGGAGCCCACCTGGATAATCCAGAATGAGCTCATCTTGAGATCTTTAACTTAATTACATCCGCAAAGACCCCTTTCCAAATAAAGTAACATTCACATGTTCCGGGTATGTTTGGATGTGGACATCTCTTATGGGTGGGGGGTCATCATTCAACCCATTACACTTTCTTTCAGTGGAATTCAGCCTTATCATCTGATTGGAAGCATTAAAACGATTAAGAGGAACATGTAATTACATCAGTATCTTATTTGCATAATGAAGATATGGATGTAGTTTGGTTAGCCAAGATAGCATGTTTGACCAAATATAATATTTAACCAATCAGCATCCACATCTTTAAGGCTTGCCTGTATCCAATATAATCCCATTTTCTGACAATTTAATGAGTGGAAAATTGCAGGTCAGGGCAAAATTGAAACCTTAAAAATAGAAAATATACAAATGCTTCTTCCTTTTTGCTTGTTAGTACTTTGTTTTACTTATTTATTTATTTATTTTGGCAGTTGGCCGATATGGGGATCCAAACCCATGACCTTGGTGTTATAAGGCTGTGCTCTAAACAACTGAGCTAATCAGGCAGCCATGTTTGTTAGTAGTTCAGAACTTTATAAATATGTATAATACCACTAGGAAACATGCATCCCCAAAACTCAAAAGTAAAGGATTGTCAAATACAGCTGGCTGATTGTGTGCTGCCATTTCCAAATACTACTTGTGAGTTACTAAGCAGTTTAAGGATCAAATGAGGTTCTGCATTTGAAGTTCTTTATAAATTGTATTATTTCATAGTAGTGTGAGTAATCACTATTGCTACTCGTGAAGGGGATAGAAACAAGTGCAATATCATAGTTGGACACTATCAAAAAATGCCACTAAGGGGCCAAGCCCATGGCGCACTCAGGAGAGTGCGGCGCTGGGAGAGCAGCAGCACTCCCACCGCGGATTCAGATCCTATATGGGGATGGCCGGTCACCGCTCACTGACTGAGCAAGGTGCAGCTGGTCTCAAAAAAAAAAAAAAAAAAGCCACTAAGAAATTAAGAAACTTTTATTCAACACACCAAACAAGTTTGTGCCTAGTCAAGGTGGTCATGGGAATTTAGTGTCTGCTCTTAAATTAATGTAGCAGGTTATTTCCATCATCAAGAATAAATTGGGTTCGCATTAGGGATAATCTCCTTGTATAGGAAGTAGGTGAGTCAACAAGATGAATAACTTTCCTACTTGATTTTTTTTTTACTGATAAGAACTCATTTAAAATGTAAAGATAGATTTAAAAAAATTTGGAGGAAATGATTATGACAAGAAAATTAGAGATCCTAGTGAAATAAGGACCTGCCAGCATGATTAAGAAAGCACATCTTCTCAGATTTCTCACATGCAGTTGTAAATATTCAGTAGAAAGAAAATTCAGTGTACTAACACAAAGTTAAATAACATATGGTAGTGGTTTTCCAACTTTTAAAAGTAAAACCCCATTTTTCCCCTAAATAAATCTTACCTGGGAGCCCAATACATGAAATAAGTTAAAGTGCAGCTGCTTTGGTTGCACCTTATGAATATGGGAGCAGGCATGAGGGATACAGTGGATGTCTTGGGGCGCTTGTCATGGTTTCAATTTTGTACTAGTTGTGTGGTGTGATTATTTGATCAATAACTGTCTTCTCCATTAGATGACACTCCAGGCTGGGACTTTGATTTTGCTCTTACCACATAGTAGGTTTCAGTAGATTAAATAAATTGTACTCAGAAAATGTTAGTTGAATGAGTGAATAAAGTGCTAAATGATTGAAAGAATGAATGAGTGCCTTGTGATTGAATGAGGGTAAGTGGTTCCGTTTTCTGCCTTAAAATAATTTAAAGAACAACAAAACCAAAACTCCATGAAGAATCCTAATGGAAGCCTCCTAGGTGTCCTTTTAAAAAGTCAGTGCTCTATTTAGTGTAAGTTTCACTTTGTTTATACAAATTCCCCAGAACTGTGTTGTCTGAGTGTGGCACATCATAAAACAACTGGAGCCAATGGTGGTGCTAAAGCCATCTTCACTCAGTACAAATTGCTGGCTTACAATTATCCCCAGGAGACACCGAATGCCCAAAATATGGACAGCTTCAAAAGAAGTATGCCCAGTTTGAAAGAATTGTGTGCCTGTAGGAAACACATAGATTCTTTATTTAGGAAGAAGTGATATAAATTACAGTTGCTTGAAGGAAACCCTACCTTGTGCATTAGCTATCTGTGTAACAATGTGCCATTTGATCTACAGTGTGTATTATTGCAAGACATTGCCTAGGGATGTACTTAAATGAGGGCAGACTGATTTGCAGTTTATCTAGTCATCTGGAGTATCAGCAGACTAAGGCATCAAAGCCTTATACCATAGTGATCTTGTACAAGAATTTCCAGAGCTCAAATAAAACTGTTGCAGTGTGTGTGTGTTTGGGGGGTGGCGGGACATCTGGGCAGCAACCATCATTGGAGCCTGATGAATTGCCATCTGAGTCTCCATATGTGAGTGCATTGGAAGACCTTGATTAACTGCCTCAATGGGTGGACTTGGCTCTGGGGAGGATGAGCCAACCTGTTCGTAAAGTGGTGGTCTCAGCTGACTAGCTATGAGGTGACTTCCAAGTCATCCACAGATTGGATCCAGAATGGAAACCATACAATTCTGAGGTTGTTGTTTTTGATATATTTTTCAAAAGAAGCAAAATTTTATAAATTTATATGTTCCCATCATAAAAAATAGAACTAATGCAAAAGTATATGTAATAAACACTGAAAATGTCCTTTCCTTAACTGGTCCCATCAACCTCATCCATGCTATACCCCCATCCCTACCACATCTTACTTTCTTACCCAGAGGTAATCACTGATATTTGCTTGGTATTATGGTATGTGTCCTCACATAACATTTTCTATTTAGATACAAACATAGAAATGTACACAAAGATTTTCAAATACATACATGAGATCATACCACATGTATTTCATTATGACATGCTTTTTTTTTTTACTTAACATTATTGTCTTGAACATATGTACAGCTTAATAATTAAAAAAACGGGTAGCTTCAGTTAATAAGATTTTGATGTGTATCTGTAAGGACCCTTTTATATACTTATGTATACATATTTTGTTGTCTCGTTGTTTTTTAATACTATAAATGATATGCTATATACATTATTCTGTTAACTTGTTTTTTCCCTTATTAACATATTGTAAATTTTGTTTCATGTCAGTACATATAGGTCTTCCTCATTCTCTTAAGCTGCTGTTTAGTGTTAACAAAATAAAGATGAGTCATGTTATTTTGTCAGTCCTTTACTGATGAACAATTAGGTTGTCTTCTCAGGGTGTCATTGATTGTTACTGTTGTGTTTATCATAAACCACACTGCAGTGAATATCTTACATATCCGTCTCTTTGTGCACAAGTGATATTATTTCTATAGGTGAAATTCCTGCATCAAAGGAAGTGCTCATTTTAAATCTTGAGATACTGTCAAGTTGTTCTCCAAAAGGCCTCTTTCCTCAAATCCTTGCCAACATTATATATTACTAGACTTCTTAATTATTGCAGATTTGACAGGGAAAAAAATGATCTCATTGTTTTAATTTGCATTTTCCTGATTACTAATGAGGTTGACCTGCTTCATTTTTAATTTGTACTTTCCATTTTATATCATTGTACACCTGACTATTCTCTATTGTTCCAATTTCCTCCAGATTCAGGTCATCCTATACAGTGCTGCTAGGTGAATTTTCCCAAAGTTACTTCTTATCATTTCACTTTCCTGATCAAAAACCTTCTCTTCAATTTTCTAGACAGTGTGTTTTTGCTGTGAGCCATTGATAGGTGCTAGGCCCACTGGGAGGGGCGGTGATGCTTCATGACCCATCATTTGTATGGTGGCCCAGGAAGCTCTTCTCACCTTCTGCCCATTCCTTGCCTTAGGTGTACAAGTAGCCCAAAGTCTGTAACTCTCAAACACCCCTTTTATAACTTTGAATGATCCTCCTCACAGTTCAGCTCTGTGGAATCTAAGTTCATTTTTGCTTAGATGTGGAATGCCTGGCAGTATCCAACATAATGGGAATGATTCTAGAATTTTCTCTTAATATTTGCAGTGATAAAATTAAGCCTCTATGTCTGAGACTCTCAGCACAACACTCAGGCACAGCACTCTTCCTCTCTTCCTGCTTGCTGATTGCTGCTGTGTCTTGCCCAAGCCAGCATCTCTGCCTGCATTCAGTGGGGCTTCTACCAGGCTCCAGTGTCATTCAGTGGGAAGTCAAATTGCAGAATCTCTTTCTGACCATGTAGAACTTCCTGGGTGGGGTGTTCCTGCCAAGACGAGGATCCAAATCCTGTAGATAAGCTGAATTCTTGGAATCCCTCATTTTGATCTCAGAGAGACTCACAAGACATTTTTGTTAGTTGGATAATTGCCCTCCCTTCAGCCCCCCATGCCTTTTGAACCATCATCAGAGTGCATTGTTCGGCAACAGTGATGGAAACAAAATTGCTTTTTAAAAGTGAAGTTCTAAAATGTGTTATTTTTCTGCCACTTCTAATCCTGGAGAATGATTAGTGCTAATCACTCTTTTTAATTTCCAATAAAGCACCTTAGGTGATAATGTTCGTGATATGTAGTCTGAATTTAGGGAGGGGAAAACATTGACTTCAGTGGGGCTGCTCCACAGTAATTGGTACATCATAATCTTCATTTGTGCCTTTGTGACAGAGATGGCGAAATTTATCAAAGAGAAAAAAGTTCAAAGAAATGGAATTGGCACTTGGTTTTCCAGCTGTCTCTTTTGAAGTATACTTCAGAAGTTTTAATAGGTAGAAACGGTTTGATTTTTGATACTATTTGCTCTAAGCTTACCAATACAGTCTTTTTTTTTTTTTCATGTGGTATAGAGATGCTTGTAAGTAACTTAAGCTCAGTAGTCATTACCATCAGCAACTGAAGTTTGCTTGCAAACCCACTTATTTTGTGTCAGTTGGAAGATGGGCAACTTTAGGAAAGTATAGTTCTCTGATTTTCAGCAACCACCAAAGCTACTAATTAATGATAAAAACCTAGATGTATCAAAAAGAATCACATTCATTCCGCAGTTTCCTAGGATGATTATAAACAACTACCCAGACCAAGATGGTAATGCATTATATTCTGTTTTCTTTGCAGACAAAGCTTCAGATTTCCACAACAAAAAGTGTAAGAACTCATAAGAATTAATCTGAACTGAAAAGATTTAAGGCTTAATTAGAATTCTGATCCAAGACAGCAGACTGTGTGAACTGCTGTTGCTAAACTGTACTGTGTAAACATTGCATATTGATGAAATTTGCTTGTCAACTCAACTGGCATTTCTGTGCAGTAAGCTTGTCT
This sequence comes from Galeopterus variegatus, assembly GCF_000696425.1. Taxonomy (NCBI): domain Eukaryota; kingdom Metazoa; phylum Chordata; class Mammalia; order Dermoptera; family Cynocephalidae; genus Galeopterus; species Galeopterus variegatus. The sequence goes on from NW_007734848.1 coordinate 11,670, forward strand.
TTCTGTCAGCAGAGTGCATCATGGGAAAAGATCAGCATCTCAAAGGAGTATGATCTGCATGTGTAAAAACAGGAGGGAAAACCCTCAAAGAAAAGGAGCTTTTGCATGTTTTTCAGTGGTGCTCAAAGGTTAAAGAGAATGTCTTCTAACAATGTGTATTTTGGTCTAAGGACAGTGAGCGTTTTCTTTCTAAGAATTGAAAGATAAACATTTTTTAATTTGAGGGAAAATATCTGTAACTTTGGCTAAGTAAAGCATGCCATAGAAAGAAGACAGAAGAGAATGAAAAGAATTTTAAAATGTTTTTAGTTACATCTACTACCTTAGCCAATTTATCTAAATCAAGAAGCAAATTTAAAAAACAAACAAAAAAAACTAAGCAGCAGCACAGTGTAGACAATGTAAAAAACACAGGAGCTGGATCAGAGACAAGTGTTCAAATTCTCAATCTACTAATATGTAACCAGTGACTTTTCAGCTAAAATTTACTCCCTGTTTCAATTGCTCAGTAAATTTCCATAATTAACCTCTCACTCTGCTTCTTCCTATCTGCCTTTTTAGATAAGCCTCTGGCGCAGAGGGCACAGAAGTCACAAGTTATTTGCCTAAGGTGTTTTGCAGGACCTTTGCAATTAGCTTGATCCAGCACAGACCAGGCTACTGGTTGAACCCATAGAACTCTCTACTGAACCTGCATGAATGCATGACCTTTTGACATTAGAGTGCTGAAAACTCCACCTCTAAATCATGCTAACTATGCCATTTTTTGAACATGAGACCCATGAAGTGACATGCAGACAACTTGTGCCTGTGCAGAACTTCCTCAAACCCCGTATCCAATCATGATCTTCCGTGCCTCTCATCACCTGTAAGTACTTCCCCATAAATATCTCTTCTTTTCTGCTGTTGAGAAGGCAAATTTGAGATTTATTTCTCCCGTCTTCTCATTTGGCTGCCTTGCAAATAAACCTTTTTCTTTGCTGCAAAGACTGGTGTTAGTATCTGGCTTACTGTGCATTGGGCATTGGGCAACGGTGGGCCCGGTTCCCTTACAACTACATCATCTCTCTGTACCTCAGTTTCTCATCAATTAAATATGGGTGTAATAAAAGCTATGTCATATTGATGTGAGGCTTACATGAAAAAATGTATGTGAAAGTCCTGGCACTTAATAGGTAATTAAGAAATGTTTGTTGAATACATGAGACAACTGATATTTTTAATAGTTTTTCTTCCCAGTGACATTTTAAGGCTATTATGATTTCTTTGCCCTATTGTAGTTTGAGTTGTTTTATAAGGTTCTACAAACCAAGGACTAGGTCTGTGGGAATCTTCATCTGTTCTCAGCTCTACAGTATGCATAGAGTTTTTAATAAATGCTTTTTGCTTGCCTTTGCTCAGCAAACACTTCTTCCTACTTGTCTTCTGACCAATGTGTTCCTCAATCTCATTTATCTGTTGGGTTCACAGAGTGTCCATCGCAGACAAATTTGGCCAGGGTTGTGTATGGTTAGTTGTCAGAGATTTATCTCAGTATAAGTACTGAAGAAGAGGAGAGAGGGAGAAAGGTGCTTGGTACATAGTGGGCACTCAAATATTTGTAGACTGTATTAGGTGCACGTGGGATGTGGATATAGGAAAAAGGAATGAGGCAAAGACAGATGGGGGCAAACATTTATTACGGTTATTGAATGTTTGGTACATGCAGATGAGGAAACTGAGGCTTAAAGAAGTCGAGTAAATTACCCAGGTAATTGATAGGTCCACAATGTGTTATTTGGAGGTTTTGGGAATAGATATGTTTCAGGATTGAAAAATTGCTGGATTTTAGAAAGATATCTGGTAAGTGATAGAGTTTAGATATGTTTTCTCCCCAAAACTCATGTTGAAATCTAATCCCCGATATAGCAGTGTTGGGAGCTGTTTGGGTCATAAGGGGTATCTCTCTCTATTAGTTCCTGCCAAAGCTGGTTGTTTAAAAGGACCCTGGCACCTCCCCTCTCTCTCTCTCTCTCTTGCTATGTGATCTGCTTGTACCTATGGGCTGCCCTGCTGCTTTCTGTCATGACTGGAAGCAGCCTGAGGCTCATGCCAGATACAGCTGTCCCAGAATCATAAGCCAAATAAACCTCTTTTCTTCATAATTTATGCAGTTTCAGGTATTCTGTTATAAACAACAGAAATAAACTGATATGGTAAGTGTACCATATATTATATAATATTGTCAGCAGGGTCAGTGCTAACACCACATAATGAAATATATTAATGTTTATGCATTGAAATATATGAATATTCACACCTAGTGAGATAAATAAACACTATAAATGGCTCCATATTATTTCAGGTCAAGTCAGGTTTTGCTGCCAAATAAGTTACAAAACACCTTTATTTTTGGATTTTGGAATTGCAGATAAGATTTTCAGGCCTGTTCTAGGTGGTAGAAACTAGTGAGAACTCAGGTGTGTCAGACTCCAGAGAAGGGCTCCTGCCTTGCTGTATAAATTTACTATTGCATCTAAACAAGTTACCATAAATTTAGTAGGTTAAGGAACATGGATACCTTATTTTACAGTTTCGGAGGTCAAAAGTCCAAAATGGTCTCACTGGGCTGAAGTCATGATGCGTTTCTTTTGAAGACTCTAGGGGATAATCTGTTTTAGTGCCTCTTGTAGCTTCTAAGGCTGTCCAAATTTCTTGGCTTGTGGTTTCTTCCTCTATCTTTAAAGCAAGGAATGTCTGGCAAAGTCCTTATTTCTCATTACTCTGACTTTCTCTTCTGCCAGCACCTTCCTTAAAGGACCCTTGTAATTAAATTGGACCCACTCAGATCATCCAGGGTGTATTAGTCAGATTTCTCCAGAAAAACAAATCAGTAGTGTGTGTGTGTGTACAGAGAGAGAGAGAGAAATTGAGAGATTGAGAGAGATTTAGTTAAGGAATAGGCTCATGTGATTATCAAGGCTGGCAAGTTCAAAATCTGAAGGACGGGCCAGCAGGCTGGAGACTCAGGGAAAAGTTGACGTTGCAGTTCAAGTCCGAAGGTCTTCTGCTGGAGAATTCCTTCTTTCTTGGGCAAAGTCATTCCTTTGTTTTATTTGGGCCTTTAACTGGTTAGATGAGGCCCACCCATATTATAGAGCATAATCTGCTTTACACAAAGTCCACTAATTTAAATGTTACTATCATCCAAATACACCCTTATAGAAACATCTAGAATAATGTTTGATGAAATATCTCGGCACCATGGCCCAGTCAAGTTTATACATACAATTACCTATCACACAGGTAATCCCCCCATCTCAAGGTGAGTGGATTAGTAGCCTTATTTCCATCTGCAACCATAATCTTTCCTCACCATGTAATCTCACATATTTTCATTTCCAGGGATTAGGATTTGAACATCTTTGGGGGCCATAATTCTGCCTATCACAGTGTGGTTGTACAAATAGTACATAGTACAATTTCAAGGGGGCACCATTCACAAATTGCAATTCGAATAGTATCCCCTGAAGCAGTGAAATCTGGAGGTCCTGTTCCAGAACCTACTTGCCTAAAGACAGCCATTACACATTTTGCCTACCATGGAGAGGGCATACTCACTTTTTCCAGGCTCAGCTTCTGGAAAACAGGGTGATGATGGCTTCTGTATAATTGTATCAGCTAGCTCCACAGGAGATGAGAGGGAGTCAGTGTCCCTAGGAATCACCCTCTGGAGCATAGGGGCAGAGTTGTTAGGTTTTCACTTTTAAATTTTCCTTGGGACCAAGCCAGGATGATTTCTTGTAGGCTTTCATAGCTCAAACACAATTGCTTCCTTCAAATAACTCTTTGGGTAGAGGGGAAGTGAGAAAGTTGCATTCCTAATTATGGAAACACTGGTGTGAGGTTTCACAGAAACAGCTCCCAGTCCAACCTTTGAGGCAGGGAACTCTCAGGGCTCGTATGGCTGAATGAGTGATGAATATAATCTCAATAATCATGGAGCCAATGGATCTGTGGCATCTTTCTGCAGAAAAGCGTTTTTCCGGAGAGCCAAAATATTGCTAAAATATCTTATGTTTTCAGTTTTCATTGTTTTTTTCCATAGATGCCAGAAAAACAAAAAGAACCCCAAAAACAAAAAACGAAAAAACAAAACCAAACCAAATACCTTGTAAATACTCAAGTAAGCAGAGAGGTGCATCTCTACCAAACTTTGATCTATCCTCCTCTCCCTAAAGCTGAGAAAATAGACAAGACAGAAGAGAGAAATTAGAAAGTCTTCAAATACGCTAGGGCTATTAACGCAAACTATATCAGACAACCTAGGAGTAAAGGATCCCTCTTTTGTGGCTGATGTAAAAAATCTCATTTATCATTGTTTGCAAAAGCTCAGTGAGGCAAAGCTCTATCTTTTGACCCTTCCAATCTCTATAATAAATAGCCACACTCTTGGTGTTTCATTGATGTAAACAGAGTCATTACCAGAAATGGTAAAATACATCGGTAAAAATTCTGCTGTCAGTGTATAATCACCATTTAGTTCTTTGTAATGCTCCCTGCAAATTATGTTTCTGGCCTCCTATTGTTGGGGTTTTGATGTTGATTGGCTTTTATTAGAAGCCAGGGAGTTTGATCTAGATTAAAACAGTACTGATGAGCACAGAGTACATGAAGAAAGGTCAGCAGGTTAGGTGAGCAAATTGTCACCAAATGGAGGATGTGACCTCAATTTTTCTGTTAGCAGGGAGGATCCAGGGCTGACAAGTTCTTGGCAACACAGCAGTTGTTCAAAACAAAGGAATATAAAAGGGAAATACCCAAGAAGCCTTGGAGCTCATACATCTTTATCAAAATGTCTATTGGATTATTTGTTAATGGAATTACCACAAGTCTTGTCAAGTCTCTGGTTGGACTTTAAAGCCTGTGCATATTCTATTATACCACATTAATAAATTATGCTCAGTATCTCTTGTTTAATGTGGAGTGAGGGCAATCTGGCTAAATTTTGTAAAGATTTGAAGCAAAAATAAAAACAACTTATCACTTAAAGCTTGAAGGTTTTTGTTGTTGAAAGACCAACCAACATAGAGAAGACATTACTATATTTTGTTTATAAACAGAATTTAATATTTTAAGTTGTCCAGATTTTTTTTTTTTCAATTGTCAGGTAACCATAGTCTAAGGGTAGGGTCAGTAAACTTTTTCTGTGAAGGGCCAGATAGTAAATATTTTAGGCTTTGTGGGACAAATAGTTTCAGTTGTAACTACTCAACTCTGCCATTGTAGGACAAAAGCAGCCATAGACACTGCATAAATGAATGGGCATAGCTGTGTTCCAATAAATTCTCCTGACAAAAGCAGATAGAGGGCCAGATTTGGCCTGTGGGCAGGCCATTGTTTGTGGACTCCTCATCTAAGGGGCAAAAAAAACACGACAACAACAACAAAGACCCTCAACTGTTCCAGTCCAATTTTGATGATAATCTGGTAAAATTAGAACAGCTACCAAAACCATTGTCTCCTCTACATTTTCAATAATCTTGTTCCTAATGTTTTTGTTTTGTCTCCCTGCTGTTCTCCACTGTTGAAGCATACCGTAGGATCCCAAGGGAGAGAGAAGAAAAATTGAAGGGGTTGGGGGTGGGTCATAGATTAGGGTGCCTGGTATACTAGAAGGAGATAGGATGATTTGGCACAATTTGTCTTATGCACATGGCTATGAATTATCCAATAGTTTTATCTTTTATTCTCTAAAAAAAAACCAACAAATTACCTAACCAAGACAAAATCGATATATGTTCCCTCCATCACTATTAGGCATGAAGGGCAGAATCCAGCAAACACTATGTTCTGTTCTTTTTCTGCTAAAGAAAGTAAACATTTGGATTATAATTGTAGTGACTCCCTGCTAGCTTAAGAAAAATGCTCCCTTCTCTCAATATCTCACATTTTTAAGTCAAGTCAATTTAGTGCCAAGGGCCAAATTTTAATCTTAAATGTCAAGTATACTTACAAATGTCAAGAGCACATATAAATGTCAAGTGAACTATGTAGTTCCTCATATCCTCTTCTACTGAAGTGTAAAAGGCACTGTATGGAAGACCCATGACTCAAGGATTCTGATTTTTAATGGAGTTTGTTCTTGTGCAGGAGATATAGCTATCTAGTTAGCTGTTATATTCACTCTGCTGCTTTATGATGAAATTGGAAGTTTTCAGAGTTGGAGCCAATGAACCACATACTTGTTTATGAGAAGTTACTTAGTGCAAACCCTCTTGGTGAATTCTTTGAAACAAAATAGTATCAACAAGAAAATTAATTTCAGAGAAAATTGCTTATGTGCTCATTGGAAATATTTTGAAATGACCTTTGGATTACCTCCTTACTCATGTGACTGGAGCACCTTTGTCTTCTTGTCAGTAGTCCTTTCTACTTGTGCAAGGCCCCCCATTTATATTTTCACAATTTACATTTTTCTGAAAATGAATCCTTTTTCCTCCAAACTCAATTCATCAGGTTTTAAGTAAACATGCAGAGGTTCTATATGTGCTGAGTTTCTTGCACGTTCATACATTTCTTCCTTTATTCATTTGTTAAAAACTTATTGAGTGTCTTCATGTGTTACGTGCTGGATATAAACAGCAGTGAACTCAGAGCTTGCATTCCAGTGGAGGAGACAGATCTTAAATAATTAATCAGCCTAATAAATAAATAATTACAAACCATCGTAAGTGGTATGAAGGAAAAGTGCACTGTGCTCTTAGAACTTATAATAGGGAGAACTGATGTAGTCTGGGATCAGGAAAGACTTCTCTAAGGAAGTGACCATTTAGGCTAAGATTGAAAAACTGAGTTCACTAGACAAAGAAGGGGAGTCCGAGTGTGCCAGGTAAAGACAATTCTAGATTCAAAGGCCTTGAATTGGGAAAGAGCTCAGAGTATTGAAAGTAGACCAGTGTGTTCCGACCAAGGGAATGAGCAAGAGAGGGACACAAAACTCATTTATTTACCAAACATTCTAGGGGACTACTGTGTACAAGGTACTGTTCTAGGTACTAGGGATATAGTAATGAAAAACAACAACAACAACAAAAAAAACCCCCAAATCCCTGCCCTTGTAGAGTTGACTTTTTAGTTGGTATAGTTGGTGAAAGAGACTATATGTACATAACAAGATATTAGTTAGATTTTTCATAGTGATAAGAGATCTGAGAAAAATGAAGCTGGGTGGTCAGTGAAGGTCTCTCTGAGGAGATGCCTTTTGAGGAAATATTGGTTGATGTGAAGGAATTGGTCAGACAAAGATCTGGCAAGGAGAATTCTAGGCAGTGGGATCAGCCTGAAAGAACAAACTTGGTATGTTTTCTAGACTTATTTATCGTTTTTCAACAAAATCAGGAGGCATATACTAGGTAACCTGTGCTAAGTTCATGGCTTATACATGTCAAGGTAGGATTTAAACCCACGTAGGATTTAAACCCAGGTCTACCTGTCCCTTGCCTCTCCCCATCATATAGTACTGCTTCTTTAGAGCATATTAAGCCATGTCCATATGCACATGACATTTAGTCATTTCAGTCAAAATTGTCACATATAAATAGAAAGTGGACATAAAATCCGTGGCATATATCCTGGACGAACTCCCAAGCTGATGCTGATAAAAGGCATTCTCATCTTTTTCTGCTGGAGAAGACCCCTTTGGAGCCTGGTATGGGGAGAGCCCATGCTTATCGTATAGTCCGTGGTATGTGACGTAAAGTCCCAGACTGGTAGGAGACTTAGGTTCTATGTTCTTTCTTCCATTCAATTAGTTGTATAAACATAGGGAAGTTACAACCTCTTTGAGTTCGTTTCTTCATCTGTAAAATGGGAATGTTAATAATATCTTTCTTTTCTACCTCTTGGAGTTGTAAACATCCAATTAAAATGTTGTCTCTAGGGCCGGCCCCGTGGCTCACTCGGGAGAGTGTGGCGCTGGTAGCGCTGAGGCCGTGGGTTTGGATCCTATATAGGGATGGCTGGTGCTGCTCACTGGCTGAGTGTGGTGCAGACCACAGCGTGCTGAAGGTTGCGATCCCCTTACCCGTCAAAAAAAAAAAAAAAAAAAAAATGTTGTCTCTACCTTCAAAATATACCCAGAATCCAACTATTCTCACCATCCACACTGCTACCACCTGGTTTATCCACCAACAGTTCTTTCTAGGATGATTGCAGTAGAAGCCCAACTGTTCTCCCTGTTTCACCCTTGTCATTCCATTCCTGAAGACTACTCTGAATGGAGTAACCAGAGTGATCCTGCTAAAAGTATGTCAGATCCCATTGGGATTTACTACTGTGCTCCAAATCCTCCAGTGGCTCATTAAGAGAGGAAGGAGTCCTAATTTCGTCTACAGGTCCCCCCATGCTGTGCCTGCCCACATTACCTCATCTCATCATCTAGTCCTCTCATTCACTCTGCTCCAGCCTCACAGTTCTCTTGGTATTCCTCAACCACACGACGTACAATCTCACCTCAGAGAATTTTGATTGCATTTGTCTCTGCAAGGAACATCCTTTATGTAAAGAGCTGCAAGGCTAACACTCACATTTTCTTCAAGTTTCTCTTCAATGCCACCTTCTCAATGAGGCCTACAGTGACCATTCTATTTAAAATGGCTACCAGCCTTCTGCACATTTTAGACTTCCTTACCCTGCTATCCTTTTTTGTTTTTTTGGCTGCTGGCCAGTACGGGGATCTGAATCCTTGACCTTGGTGTTACAAGGCCACGCTCTAACCAACTGAGCTAATCGGCCAGCCCCTCTGCTGTACTTTTTGTTTTCCATTGCACTATTCATTTTTTAACATAGTACATTCTTATTTATAGGGTGATCACATACAAATTTGTACCAACTGGGACATTTTTCAGAGTGGAAGTGGATGCTATTGAATTATACCAGGACAATAGGTATAAACCAGGACTTAGTAATTTATGATGATTTTTGAAAATGATATGTCTCCCCTTGCTGGGTTTCACAAGGACAGGGATCTTTGAATGTTTTATTTTTTACTTACTATTTCATGTGCCAATAACAGTGCCTGACACATAGTGGATTACTGTTAAGTAATTTTGAGCTAGTTAATGAATCAATAATAGGTATGAAAAATGCATATAACATATAAAGTACTATAAATATGTGTCTTAGTTTATTAGCTTTCTCAGTGTATCTATATGTGTTTATAGATATAATATGAAATATATGTATCTATATCTGTACAGATATCCATATACTTCTGTCTATATACTAAATATATATTTAATATCAGCAAAACCTCTCCACTTTACCTTTTTTAATTCCTTAGGATAGAATAAAAGATAAGTTTTCCATATGTTTTATATATTTACATTAAAATGCAGTGAAATAAGCCAGACAAAAAACCAGAAATACCACATGTTCTCACTCATAACTGGCTGCTAGGAAAGAAGGAGGGAGGGGGTGGTGAGGGAAGGAGGGAAGAAGGAAGGAATGAAGAAAAGAAAGAAAGAAAGAAAATACCACAACAATATGTTGAACTTTCAGAAGGAGAGAACAAACCTAAGGACACTAGAGACAGGGGAAGAGAGAGGGGGGGGTTTGGGAAGTGATAGGTCAGGTAAAGGGCATAAAGAAATACCTTGATTTGTAAGAATGAATATGCTAATAATAAGTACAAAAATTTAAAATAAAATAAAATGCTAATGGTGGGTTTTAAAGGTAAACATGATATAGTGAAATTATTATGAGCAAGTTAAAAGGTGCTGTTTATTAAACATAAGTTTTTTCTTTTTTTCCTCATAAGGGCACATCTCTCTGCTAAGGGCTTACAGATGCTGACAGTCACCTCAAGGAGTTGTTGATGCAGCTTGACTGAAAATGAGTATGATGCAGTGGAAGACAAGATAACTTCCTTTTCTATGAAAGAGAAGGTACACCATCTGTTAATTGAAGAGTAGATAGGAAGCGTGGATAAAATGCAGTGAACTCCCGCAAAGGATGGGCAGCATGGGCAGGAAGTGGTGTCTAGTAAGGAGACACTCAATTGGGAAGAGTTAAATTAGTGATTGAAATGTGGCTCAACCCATTTCAGGCTATACAAAGTGCTTGGCAACCACTGCAAACTGCCATTGCCATTTCTGCATTATTACAATAATATGCATTCATTAATTACCCTGTCTGCTTTATTTATTGATCTGTTCTTGAATGAATTTCTTGCAGAAACCAAAATATAGTGTGCTCTTATCAAAGTTAATGAAAGAGCTGAATCCAACTGTAAAATATTTAAATTCTATTTTGCTTACTCTATAGTTTTGGAAATGCTTAAATAAGACTGTGCAATTTGCTTCTAAAGCCAAAGCAAAATCAATAGATAAACTTTCATGCTTCCTTTCTGAGTTGATGACATTGATGAGAATGATTAAGCCAAGTCTTTGCTTTTAACTGAATTTAAAAACAATAAAGCCTCAATGGGCTAGGCTCTGTGGGCCACCATCTTTTCACTTTAAAAAATCAGATTTGGTTGAGTTGGTTTCTCATGCATCCCACTCCCACAACATGTATCACAGAACATAGGCAGAAAAGTTCATTTGATTTAGCTGGATTATGAAAAAAAAAATTTACATTTAATATTCTCTTCAGGCATTAGACAAATCATAGTAGAGATCAGTATGCAAAGAGCTAAAACCTTTACAGTTCCAGTAAAAGAAAAGAGAGGAAGGAGAACATGTTTTCCACCATCTTTCTGGACCACGTTTGATTTCTTTTCAGAGCTTTCAGCCTTCCAATAGCCTTGGAAAACTGGCCTGTAGTTCAGATTCATGTTCAGCTTTTACGGTTTGTATCGCCCAGGCTTGCAAAGTCAACTGTTTAGTTTAAATATTAAAATGTTCTAAATTAGAAAAACCATGCCTGAGCATAGCCAGACACATAGTAGAAACTCAATATATGTGTTAGTTTAATGTAAAATGGTTGATATCTTCTGTAAGCATATTCATTTGCTAATTCTTCTCTACTATCTGATGCCAGGTAGCCTCCTGAGATCTGAGCAGTTAGAGAGGAGTCTATCTCACAGTCACAGATTCAAATATACAAAAACATAACTTATTTCATCTCTCTTTTAGTGAATTTGTTTTATTTTTCAAGTGCCCAGTCTACCTTATAGCAGTAGAAACAACAATGAGCACTGCGATAACAGCAGCAATAAAAACCTTAATTTAGCTGCTTCCAGGTAAATTCAGTCCAAATCTGTGATGTCCTAGTCAATACAAATTAATAATTCATCCACATTCAGATTTAGAACCTGTCACATTTTTTTTCCTGCTCATCTCCTTGCAGTTTCTTTTAAGCTTCTGAGCATGGTAATAATGTTGGTGGGGACTTCGCTCATGCAGCTGCTATACAGTATTTTTGAGAAGAGCCGTTTTAGGCTCTCTTCTTGATTCTTATCTGTCTTGATCCTGTGGGGTCCTCCTAACTCCAGTTCATCTTCTCTGTTGTATCCATTAGGAAAAGTTTTGCCTGAAAGTAATAACAACAACAAAAACAACTAACTGTTCCTTAGAACACGAGGATATTTATTATTTAGTAATAAGAAAATTCAGATACAGATGACCTCAGGGTTGGTGTTGACAGTTCAGTGACACAGACTCTTGCTGTCTTTCTGCTCTGCCATTCTTTGCATGTTGGTTTTCAATTTTCTGCTTCTCACCTCCTGGTCACAAAATGGCTGCTGCATATCCTATCATCACTTAAGCTTTCCAAGGCAGAAAGAAGGGGGAAGAACAACCATCAGCAGCTTTCTCATATATGCCTCTTTTACTTGGAAAGCAGGTCCTCAAAAACATCCACTTAGGTCTCTTTGGCCAGAACTGAGTTACAGACTATCACTTACTAGGAAGAAGGCAGAGAAAGTGATGTTTTGGGTTTTCCATTTTCTGTAATGGAAGACAGGCAAAGAAGATGGAGTTGAGAGTGGCACCTTGAGTAGCCATCCTTCATTTTCTGCCACTGCTAGTCTGGTTCTTGATAGAGGAAAGGTACAGTGCTCCCTGAGATTGTAACTGAAGTAGTTTGTGGGAAAAAGACTAGATTCCATCAGTGTGAATTTTTTGATGTCTGAGGGGGACCTGTGATGTGCAGAAAACACTGTTTGCAGTTACTTGGTTTTAAACTAATCTATTACAATTAAAAATTAGAAAGTATTTTTCTTCTGGCCTTTAAAATCAATTTAAAAGTCTTAGTCTTTTCCATAAATCTCGTATATTTCGTCAGTCACTTGCAAGGTAGTCTTTGATTATTGTTAGATCAACCCAAGGTGAACAGACTGAATTTTACTTAATTAAATAAATTCCTGTTTCCTATTTGCAAACTTAGATATGTTAATTCTCTTTAGTATCTCAAAGTGCATTTTTAAATCTAATATGTCTAATTTTCTTTTTAAGCACTTGTACCTGACCAGGAAAGCTTATGATCTTAACATGCAAAACCTTATTAATTGCTTGAAAAAACTCTTACACGTTTAGTAATTTAAGCTTGTAAATATAAAGAACTCAAGTTCTCTTAAACATTTCAGTTCATTTAAAAAACAAATGTAGTCAAAATGTATTACATCCCTTAATAAAACATCACATATTAATAAAATGTTTTAAATTGGAATCTGTCTGTTCTCTCTGTTTAAACTGTCATTCTAAAATATGCCACATTCTCTTAAACATCACAAGCACATTGAATACCAACTGCACACACATTATTATGAACTTCACATACTGGTATTAACACCATGGATTTGATTCACTTCATTATCTCTATATTTTATTCCAAACCTCCCTAAGATTTTAAGGATACTTAGTTCCAAGGAAAGTAATGCATCCTCTCAGGCCTGGAAGCTGGTATTGTCATTACGTGCTTATTGAGATTACTCATGAGCAAGAGATTTAAGAGAGGGATTCGGTAACAGAGGCAATAGCATTACAGGGAGATTTTATTTGAGTATGGTTTTATAAACCAGTCTTCTTTTTTTGTTTCTGTGGTGACAGGAAACTTTAGGTCTATAGCCTTTGGTTGGGATTGTTTTTTGTAAATTCAAGTTGCACCCTTGCATCATTCTTCCATTGTCTTTATCTAACTTGAGTGGATGAAAGTCTTCAAACTACCCCATCCCCCAAATTCATAGCTAACTTCCTTGAACTGATTTCTACTACCTAAGTGAATTCAGGATTCTTTTTGTACTTTCCTATCTTACAGATAGTGTAATGACATCTGATTGGATTCTGCATCCTTCTTATACAGTTGTCTCCATGATCACAGCTACTACATCTTCCAGGATTCCAGAGAGGGAGTCCTGAGTGCTGGGGTGGGTGGAGCTGTCCTTATCACTGTATTCTTTGTTGCTTGTCCTTTTATCATAGCCATGGGTCACTAGGCATATCTACTAGCACTCACTGCCAACTTTTATACCCCGCTGGGTACCCATGGAAACTTTGGAGCTGCAGAAGTTGCAGGAGTGTTCATAAACCCTCTTTTTGCCCAAGTCATCCATGAGCATGTCATCATTTGTACCCCACCACACTGGCATGGTACTTCTCTCCAAGGCTTGCTCTTCTCTCCCCAACCCCTATTCTGTGAAGAGTGGTCACAAATCTTTGGCTTTCCACTCTAAACTATCTTTCTACTCTCCTCAGCTCAAAGAGTTTTTCTGGTTGGGGTGAAGGAGTAAGGAGAATGGATTGTCCCATTGTGTGTCCAAATCTTGCTGCATTATACTTGAACTCTTGCCATTAGAACTTAGAGGCAAGAAATTTTGGCTCTCTTGTTTCTCTTGGCCAATATGCCAGCTTCCTCCTGGCTTAATTTTAGCTCCATTTCTCCCAGAAGAAATGGGGGAGGGCATATGGGAAAAGAAAAGGACTTACCAGTTAAAGACTCAGATCATTATAAGGCCAGTCATGGTATCTTACTGGGGGACAGAATAATTTCTAAGTAGGCCTGTGACTTAATAGCTGGAGCAGATATAAGGGGATCTTACAGTTTGGGATGAGAGTAGCTTCCAGATTTATTGGAACCAAGGCCAGTGGCTTCTCCTATTCTAAATGTGGCTGACTTCTACCCTTTCTCTAGCTCTCCATTTAAAAGTCACTTTACTGAGGTGGCCTTTCCTGACCCTTCAGGCTGGGAAAGGTCCTCCTATTATGTACTGTCAAAATAATCTTGATTTTTCTTTTAGCACACATCCCACTTAACATTTTGGCTTAATGTTCACCTTAACCAGTAGACTGTGATTTCTTAGGATACCAAGACGTTGCCCCTCTCTCTTCTTCACTGCTTTCCCTCCAGTGCCTAATGATATATTTGGCACTGAGTACCTATTCAACAAATGCTAAATGTATGAATAATTATTTTTGATTTTTTTTGTGTTGTTAGTGAAATACACTAAACATTAATGAGAGACTAGGCTCCAGCGATTTGACATCTCTTGAATGCATAAACTTAGGCAGTGGGGCTTTTGGATTCTTGGGCTTGCTGAAGAACTTTAGTTTTCACCAAGTTCTTTAAAGGTCACAGGATTTAATTTGGAGGCATGGACTCAAGAGGTAAGGGGATGTCCTAGCATACACAGAATGTGACATCTTCAGTTTCCAGGAAGGGGGACGTTTTCCTACCGCCATCAATCAAAAATTCAATTTTATCTTCAGGGTTTAGCTAGATTGAATGGAGTGATTTTACTAATGTGTTGAAACTTGTTAGTCAAGGAAGACTTTTATAAACTGTAAATGGGAATTGAGATGAATCTAAGGCTTCATTTTATTTTGCAAAGCAGGTGAGTCTTCCTGGACTTATTTTCTTCCTGACATTCTTTTACATCATGCATTTGAACAGACTAAAGATGAAACAGAGATTTTTCATATCTTTTGACCCTGAGCCATTTATATGAGAGGCTTTTAAAACATGAATACTTTTGGCTCTAACAACTGCACCTTTGAAATGGCATGAAACACTGTTTAGAACTGCAAATATCACTGACATTTCTAAAGTGCAAACAATGTTTAATAGCATGGCAGCAAATTTATCACCTCTGCACTGAATATAGGTATTGCTTTGAAGTTTATGGTATTTAAGAGTTAAATAAATCAGTAGAAAGCTCACTACAGAGTAGTCTGTGTAACCAGAGGTAGGTATAATAATTAGGACTGTGAAACTCTTTTAATGCTTCAATAAATATGCCAAATATCGGTGGCAGCCTGCTGTTCTCTGAGCCCAGATTGTTGCCTTGTAGGTAGGTATCAATCTTCACTACTTGCTGTGTTCAACCTTTCTGAATCTCTGATCAGGATCCATCTGTTCAGCTATATTTATTAGTGTGTTTTCTTATGACATAAATCCTTCAAAAATGTTCATCTCCAAGTGGTGTCATGATACCTGCTGGGTTATATTTGTCAGACACAATAATAGTATAATAATCTTTAACTGCAGAAAACAGAAAGTAAAATATGCAGGATAAAAAGTTATGTATTTCTACCGAGGCCAGGGCTGCCTTGGGAGTAAACAGTGGTGCTCCTGACAGATTGGTCAGAAGGGATGGTCTTTATGAAAGATGGCCATGGCTTGGAAATAGCAGGCCAACCCTTGACTCAGAATAGAGGGCGGGGCATGTAAGGTCATTAAGCATTTCGAGGCTTTCATCCTAGTGATATGCTTGTTTAGTGTTCAGCCACAAAACAATGAAGTGAGGAGAGAAGTGATTGCTTGCATGTGGCAGTGCAGTAGGAGCTAACTTCCAGGGACTACCACTCTCTTCATTATTAGAGGAATTTGGTGATTCCTTAAAGATGGAAAAAATGCTTTTAAAATTTGGACAGATTTTAATTTTGAAAGATGGGATGCTCTATCAACCACTATATTTTTCAATTTTTCATGCTGATATATCTCTAGAGTTTCCTTTCCCCTACAGGATCTTTTCTTATGTTTTTATATATACTTTGAGAAAAGAATATTGGAGGGCCAGCCCGGTGGCGCACTGGAGAGTGCGCCACTAGGGAGCGTGGCGGCCCTCCCGCCGAGGGTTCAGATCCCATGTGGAGACTGGTTCCCGCTCCCCGGTACGGGGCGCAACACCGAGGGTTGCGATCCCGTTACCGGTCAGTAAAAAAGACAAAAAGGAAAAAAAAAAAAGAATATTGGAAAATATTTTTTACTATAAAAATGACTTGGACGTCTCCTTGAGGCTGATTGTCCAAGAGGAAACATTTTTAGAAATACAATCCCATTTAAGAAGGTGTAGAACATTAGACTTGGAAAGAACAGTTCTCTCATTCTACAGGTTAATTTTTTTTCAACAAACATTTATTATTTATGGAGAGAATAGAGATAAGCAAACTAGGGCTCAGAAAAGTTAATGACTTGGCCAAGTTCATACAATCATGCCCAAATTTTCCCCTTTTTATTTTGTGTATATGAAGTTTCATGCCACTATTAGTATTTTGTATTTCCATTCCATTCTTTTTATTTGTACAATGAATTAGTCATTGTTATTTTATATGTTTGTTTAAATCGACCTCATGTTTCACAATTGCACACTGTATCCTCTCACATCTCAGATCGTCTGTGATTATTTTCCTTTTATGTTAAGTTCATGTTTTACTAGTCACTTTGGTGAAGCTATAAATGTGTGTGTGTTTAAGCAACATATACATATAACAGCTTTATGATTCAGTCTTTCTCCTATTTTGCAAATGAGTATTCATGCTATGTATTTATATTTATTTATTCATCCCAAAAAAGTTTGTGTTTGCCTACTCTAGACTGAAGATAGTTTTACTTGATGGTAAAACAATAGTGAATAAAAATTACCATCGTTGCTTTCTTCATGGAGCTTAATGTCTAGTGGAGGAGGTAAAAGCTAAAAGAAATTATCACATAAATATATGATCTCAAACTGACAAGAGAGAATAACAAAGTACTTAACATAAATTTAAGAGGTGGAATAGAGGGACATGGTCAGGCAAGACCTATTTGAGAAAAATAAATTTAAGTTAATACCTAAAAATGATAGTGTGGATGGTGGGGAAGAGTCTTCCGTGCAGACGGAACACTAAGCACAAAGGCTTGGAGGCAGGGAAGAGCTTGCTTATTTTAAGACACAAAAGAAGGCCAGTGTAGCTAGTGTGTAATAAAAAGGGGTGTGTGTGTGGAATCTAAAGAAGTCGAACTCATAGAAGCAGAGTAGAATGGTGGTTACCAGAGGCTGCAGGGTGGGGAATGGGGAGATGTTGGCTAAAAAGCACAAAGTTTATTTGACAGGAGGGATGAGTTTTTGAGATCTATTGCATGGTATGGTGACCATACTTAATAATAATGTATGTTTCAAAATTGCTCAAAGAATAGATTTTAAATGATTTCACCACAAAAAAGTATAAGGGAGGTGACTGATACGTTAACTTGATATCATCATTCCACAATGTATACATGTGTCATAACATCACATTGTACCCCATAAATATATACAATTGTGGTTGTCAATTAAAAATAAAATTTTTTTTACAAAGGCGGGAGAATAAGATAAAGCTGGAAATGTAGGAGGGGGCTAAATAACTAGATAATTCAGGGCTATGTAGACAAAAATGGGAAGTCACTGAAGAGTTTCAAGTAAGGGAGTGACATCCAAATTTATATAAGTAGATATACACATTATGCACACATACTTTTTCAATGTAAATTTTGTTTATGTATTATATGTAAACATTTTGTGTAACTTTTATGTAAGTTAGGAAAAATAATAATAAAATAAATAATGAATATCTGTGAACCTACT
The DNA here is from genome assembly GCF_000696425.1 of Galeopterus variegatus. Taxonomy (NCBI): domain Eukaryota; kingdom Metazoa; phylum Chordata; class Mammalia; order Dermoptera; family Cynocephalidae; genus Galeopterus; species Galeopterus variegatus. Next base: position 29,473 of record NW_007734848.1, read on the forward strand.
ATCCAGTTAGGAACTAGAGAATGATCAACATCCTTTTTTTTTTGTTACCTGTGAATTCCTTCCCAATGCCCTTCTCCTATCCCATCCCCGCATTACTATTCTGAATTTTGTCTTATCATTCCTTTGCTCTTTTTTACAGTAGATTCTACCATATATGCATAATCTTTACATAGTACAAAATTTTGTTTTTGAACTTCATAAAAATGACATCATATATTTATGTATAGTCTTTATACAACCTGTTTTCTTTTTTTTTTTTTTCTGGAATGTGTCCAATTTGTCTAAATTTTCAGATTTATTGGCATAAAGTTTATAATCTCATTTGATTTTACGGAGAATTAAAAAATCATTTTTTTTAACCGGTAAGGGGATTGCAACCCTCGGCATGGTGTGGTCCGCACCGCACTCAGTCAGTGAGTGCACTGGCCATCCCTATATAGGATCCGAACCCACACCCTTGGCGCTACCAGCGCTGCACTCTCCCGAGTGAGCCACGGGGCTGGCCCAACCTGTTTTTTTTTTTTTTTTTTTTTTTAAACTCAACATTATGTTTAGAAAATTCATCCATATTGATGATTTGGCTGCAATCATACATTTTCACCACTGCATAATATTTTGTTGTGTGAATATTTAATAATTTACCCATTTTACTGTTGATGTATATTTGAGTTGTTTTGTTTCTTTTTTTCTTTTCTTTTTTTTTTTTTTTTTTTTTTTTTTGCTATGAACCTTCTTGCATATGTCTCTTGGTTAACACGTTTAAGAGGTTTTCTAGGGTGTATACTTCAGAATGAAATTTCTAGGTCATAATCTCTGAGGATGTTTAGCATTATAAAATAATGCCATATTGTTTTCCACTTAACACTTCCACCAGTGCTGTATTCTTCTTGCTTCATATTTTCACTCACAGTTGGTGTTGTCAGACTTTTTAATTTTTGCTCATATTACTGGGGTAAAATGCTATCTCATTTTGATCTTAATTCGCATTTCAATGATCATTAGTGAGATTCAGTGCATTTCATAATTATTGGTTATGCTTACTCTCTCTTTTGTGGAATGTCCATTTGGCTTCTGCTCATTTTTAACAATTTATTTTTTACTTATATCACTGATTTTGTACTCCTTTATATGTTTTGGATACTAATAAAGATATTTTTCCAGCTTATGTTTTCTCTTTTTACTTTTGCTATTGCTTCTGTTTTGACAGGAAGTTATAAATGTCAAGATAGTTAAATTTTTCAATGTTTTCTTTATAGTTAGTGTGTGTATGTGTATGTGTGTGTTTGTTTCAACAAATTCTTCCCTACTCTAGGGTCACAAAAATCATCTCCTATAAGTTGTAAAGCTTTGCATTTAATTTTTTACCTTCTGTAATTGATTTTCATGTAAGATGTGAGATAGAAACACACTATTTTTCTGCATGGAAAACAAATTGTTTTAGCATCATTTATTAGTAAACAGTTCATCCTCTTCCCAGTGATCTTCAATGCCATTTCTATCATATCATATCAAGTTTCTAGATATATGTGTATGTGGGGACACTGTTTTTGGTTTCTAAATTAATTTGTCTACTCCTGGACCAGTAGCAAATATTCTTATTTTTTTGTAATTTAATAGTAGGACTAAAAGTCTTTTTTTTTTTTATTTTGTCAATATACAATGTAGTTAGTTATTGTGTCCCATCACCAAAACCTCCCTCCCTCCTCCCTCTCCCCCCTCCCACCCAGATGTGTCCCCTCCATTTTCTCGTTGTAAGAGCTTCAAAAAAAAAAAAA
>NW_007734848.1:32247-86635 GCF_000696425.1 Galeopterus variegatus
AAAAAAAAAAAAAAAAAAGTTGAGGTTGTTAAATCTTCCTCTACCCCCCCCCGTTTTTTTTTTGTTGTTGTTGTTGTTGTTGATGTTGTTATTGTTGCTGTTTGTTTGTTTTTGTGTGAGTGTGTGTGAGAGTGTGTGTGTGTGTATGTGTGTGTGTGTGTGTATGTATGTGTGTGATTTCTAAAAGTCTTAGAAGGAAATCACTTCACTTTATTTTGGGGTTTTTGTGTTTCATCTTTGCTCTTCCATATAAATTTTAGAGTTTGTCAAATTCCACAAAAATTCTTTTGGAATTTTGATAGAAATTACATTGACAATTGTATTAGTCCGTTTCTGTTGCTCATAACAAAATACACAGAACTGAGTAATTTATAAAAGAAAATGAAATCTATTGCTTACAGTTTCCGAGGCTGGGAAGTCTGAAGTCCAAGGAACACATCTGGTATTGACAGCAGTGACCCAAGGATCTCACATTGCAAGGTGGTAGAAGCAGAGGGAGCAAGGTCCTCATGTACTGTCCTTTTAAAGCCCTTAGAACCATGCCCCTGACCACCATTATTAATCCATTCACTTGGGTATGGTCCTACAATCCAATCACCTCTTCAAGGCCCCATCTTTCAACCAGCACAGTAGGATTTCCCACTTTCAACAGTCACAGTGGTGATTTAAGCTTCAATGAAGTTTGGGGAGGTGCACCCAATCTACAGCAACAATATAGGTTTATTTGTAGAAGTTCGATGTACTTTTGATATTGGGTGTTTCTGAGAGTATGGTATATCTGTATCTCTTTATCTACTCTTTAAGTTTTACTAGAAAAATTTTATCATTGTCTACTTAAAGGCCTACACATCTTTTGTTCAATTAGTCCATGGAAATTGTTTACTTTTTGCTTTCAAAAATTCCTTTCTGTTATTGAGTATAAAATATAATAGAGTTTTGTATATTAAGTTTTTCTTCAACCATCTTGCTGGGCTCTTTTACTAATTCCAATAATTGTCCCACACATTTTTGGAAGTTCTCCACTAGGACAACTGTATTCTTTGTAAATAAAAAGTTAAGTTTATTCCTTATAATCCTTTTACATTTTAGTTTTTTAATTTTATTGTCCTGCTAAGGCTTCAAGTATATTGCTGAATATGTGGGAGATGATGCCCCCTTTACTTGCTCCTATATAAAGATATAATTTTTATTAATATTATTTTTAATTGAAAAATCATAATTTTACATTTATGGGGTATGGTATGGATTGAATTGTGTCCCCCAAACTTTCACGTATTAAAAACTTAACCCTCACTATGACAGTATTAAAAGGGTGGGAAATCCTATTATGGTAATTGAAAGGTGGGACCATGAAAAGGTGATTAGATTGTGAGGACCATGGCCTAGGGAATGGATTAATACACTGATGGTTTAATGGTGGTCATGATATGGTTCTGATGGCTTTAAAAGGAGAGTGCATGAGGAAATTCGTCCCTCTCTCTGCTTAAGCCATCCACCATGCGATACCATGCATCACTGTGTAGAGTCACCACCAACAAGGGCCTCACCAGATGTGTTCCCTGGACTTTGGACTTCCCAGACTCCAAAACTGTAAGCAATAAATACTGTTTCTTTATAAATTACCCAGTTTCAGGTATTCTGTTATAAGCAACAAAACCAGAAAAATACAGGGTACAATGTGATGTTTTGATATGTATGTGCAATGTGGAATGATTAAATCAAGAAAATTAACATAGTCATCACCTCACTTATTTTTGTGGTTAGACATCGAAATATACAATATGGTATTAACTATGGTCACCCTGCTGTGCATTAGATGTCAAAAATTTATTCCCCTTGTCTAACTGAAGCTCTGTACTTATTGACCAACAGCTCCCTAATCATTTACCCCTTAGCTTCTGGTAACCACCTCTCTACTCTCTATTTCTATGCGATTGACATTTTTAGACTTCACATATAAGTGAGATCATGGGATATTTGTCTTTCTGTGCCTGGCTTATTTCACTTAGCATCATGTCATCCAGATTTATCCATATTGTTGCAAATGACATAATTTCCTCTTTTAAGGGATGAATAGTAGTATTCCATTGTATATATACACCATTAAAGATATGATTTATATCAGATTAAGACATTCCCTTCTATTTCTAGTTACCCAATTTTTTTTCCATGAATGGGTGTTAAATAAAATGTTTTCTTGTGCATCTAATGATGATAAATGTGACTCCTCCATTGAACTATTTTATTACTTGGATAACCCACAATAGACATAATACATTATCTGAAACATATACACACAAACTGTGGTACTAAATTCAATGTGTGTGTTAATGAGAGCAGCTTATAATTTAAGTGTGATGTTCTTGCCTAGTTTGGATATTATATAAAGTTTATATTAGTAACACATAGAAACAGTTTTGGAGTTTTGTCCTCTGGAAAAATTTACATTAGATGTGTTCCTTTATATTTGGGTAAGATCTATTTGTCAAACTATCTTGGTCTGGTGTTTTCTTGGAGAGAAGAGTATAAACTACTGATCCTATCTTTTTGTAAATGATATAACTATTCAGTTTCACATATTTTAAAAAATTCAATTACAATTTCTTCTTTGACCTATGAACTTAGAAGTGTATTTAAATTTTTTTAAATCAATCTTTTAAATACTGATTTTTAACAATTTAATTATGATCAGAGAATGTGGATTGTACAATATTTGAATTTTTTATATAAAGCTATTTTTCTTATACGATAAATCTAGTGGTATTGCCTTCATTCTTGAATGATGGTTTTACTCTGTACTTAGTTCTAGGTTAACAGTTATTTTCTTTCATATTTCTGAAAATAATATTCTTCTGTCTTCCGGTTTCTGTTTCTGATGTTGTAACATATCTAGCTGCTTTCCAGCTCTTCTTTTTTCTTTGGCGTCCTGCGTTTTTGCTACTAGGTGTCTAGCGGATTTGAGGGATAATATTCTTCTGGATTATGTTGCTGTTCATGTATGTGTGGGTTTATATCTTTCAATAGTTATGAAAAATTTTCAGTTATCATGTTTCAAAATGTTTCCTCTTCTCCATCCTTTCTATTCTCCCTTTATAGGAGACATGTATACTAGACCTTCTTATTATATTATTGATCTCTCTAAATCTGTATTTTATATTTTCCTCCATATTGTCGTAGTCTTGACCTCTATGGTGTGCATTTTTTTTCAGATTTATCTTCCAGTTCACAAATTCTCTTAAAATGGGTCTAAGCTGTTTTTTGTCAAATCCACTAACATTTATTTCAATTATTATATATTTGTTCATTTTTAAAATTTAGTTCCAGCTCACATTTGCCTGGTCATTTTATGATTTCTCACTTACTTCTCTAAACACTTCAATCACAGTAGTTTTATATTCTATAACTCTTAATTTGAATATATGAAGACTTTGGGGTGTTAAATCTCCAGTTTGCTGCTTTTTATGACTCTCACTTATGGATACTTATTTTTGTTTGTATTAAGTTATATTTGATTGAGCTCATATTTAGTTGATTTTTTTAAAAATAAATGCTTTATTTTAAAGTTTGACACTATACAATGTAATTGGTTTTTTTGTATCCTTTTATCAGTTTCTCCCTTAACCACCTTGCCATTCCCCTTTCCCACCTTTGGTAACCTCAGTTCTGTTCTCTCATTTTCAAAGTTCGGCATATTATGATTGTTGTATCTTTTTACTTTCTTTTTTTTTTAATTATTTTTTAGCTCCCACTTATGAGCATAGACATATGGTATTTCTCTCTCTGTACCTGGCTTATTTCACTTAACATGATTTTCTCTACGTTCATCCATGTTACAGCGAATGGCAGTATTTTATTCTTTTTTTATGGCAGAGTAGTATTTCATTGTGTACATACACCACATTTTCCTTATCCAGTCATCCGATAATGGAAACTTAGGTTGGTACTAACTCTTGACTATTACAAATAGAGCTGTGATAAACATGGGTGTGCAGGTATCCCCTAAACATGACGATTTCCATTCCTTTGAGTATATACCCAGCAGTGGGATTGCTCTATCATATGGCAGTTCTATCTGTAGTTGTTTGAGGAAACTCTATACTGTTTTCCATAATAGCTGTACTATTTTACAGTCCTACCAACAGTGTAGGAGGGTTCCTTTTTCTCCACATCCTTTCCAGCATTTGTTACTCTGTCTTTTTGATAATAGCCAGTCTTACTGGGGTGAGATGATATCTCATTATGGTTTTGACTTGCATTTCCTTGATAGTGAGTGATGTTGAGCATTTTTTCATGTATATTGGCTAGTTGTTTGTCTGTCTTTGTGAAATACCTATTTAACTCCTTTGCCCATTTTTTAATCTGGTTACTTTTTTTTTGCTGTTAAGTTGTTTGAGTTCCTTGTGTATCCTGGATATTAATCCTTTGTCAGATGCATAGTTTGCAAATATTTTCTCCCATTCTGTAGGTTATCCTTTTGCTCTGTTAATTGTTTCTTTTGCTGTACAGAAGCCTTGTAGTTTTATATAATCCATTTGTTTATTTTTCCTTTTGTTGCCTGTGTTTTTGGAGTCATATTCATAAGGTCTGCCTAGTCCTACTTCCTGAACTGTTTCCCCTCTGTTTTCTTTTAGGAGTTTTATAGTTTCAGGTCTTATATTTAAGTCTGTAATCCATTTTGAGTTGATTTTGGTATATGGTAAAAGGTATGCATCTAGTTTTATTATTCTATATATGGATGTCTGGTTTTCCCAGCACCTTTAATTGAAGAGGCAGTCTTTTCCCCAGTGTATGTTCTCGGTGCCTTTGTCAAAGAACAGTGTGCTGTAAGTATGTGGGTTGATTTCTGGGTTCTCTATTCTGTCACATTGGTCCAAGTGTCTATTTTTATGCCAGTACCATGCTGTTTTGGTTACTGTAGCTTTGTAGTATTATTTGAAGTCAGGTAGTGTTATGCCTTTGCCTTTATTTTGTTTGTTCAGGATTGCTTTGGCTATCCCATGTCTTTTGTTGTTCCATATGAATGTTAGGATTGTTTTTTTCTATTTCTGTGAAATATGTTATCAGTATTTGGATGGGGATTGCATTGAATCTGTAGATTGCTTTGGGTCATACGGGCATTTTCACAATGTTAATCCTTCTAATCCAAGAGTATGGAATGTCTTTCCATCTTTTTGTGTGCTCCTTAATTTCTTTCAACAGTGATTTGTAGTTCTCATTGTAGAGATCTTTCACCTCCTTGATTAAATTCATTCATAGGTTTTTTTTTTTTTTTTTGGTGGCTATTGTAAATGGGCTAGCATTCTTGATTTCTTTATTTGCTAATTTGTTCTCAGAGTACAAAAATGCTACTGATTTTTGCATGTCGATTTTGTGTCCTGCAACTTTACTAAATTGTTTATTAACTCTAAGAGTTTTTTGTAGAATTGGTAGCAGTCTTTTCTATTTTATTTTATTTTATTTTAATTTCTCAGTATACATTGTAGTTGATTTTCATGTCCCTACACCCATTCCTCTCCCTCCTCCCCCAACTACATCATATCTGTTCACTTGTCTTAACAAGTTCAAGAAATTGTTGTAATTGTTGTGTCTTCTTCTGCCCCCCCATTTGTTTGTATATTTATTTATTTGTTTATTTTTAGCTCCCACAAATAAGTGAGAACATGTGGTATTTCTCTTTCTGTGCCTGACTTATTTCACTTAATATAATTTTCTCTCAGTCCATCCATGTTGTTGTGAATGATAGTATTTCATTCTTTTTCACAGCAGAGAACTATTCCATTGTGTAGATATACCACAGTTTCCTTAAGACATGGCTCAGCAAAAGAATCAACAGAGTGAGAAGACAACCAACATACATCTGACAAAGGATTAATATCCAGAATATACAAGGAACTCAAACAACTTTACAGCAAAAAAAACCAAACAAAACAAATAACCCAATCAAAAAATGGGCAAAGGACCTGAACAGGCCAACAGACACATGATATGATCCTATATATTGAACAGCCTTAAGCCTCTACAAAAAAAATTCTGAGTTGATAAATTATTTCAGCAAAGTTACAGTATACAAAATCAACACACAAAAATCAGTAGCATTTCTATACTCCAACAGCAAACATGCAGAAAAAGAAATTGAGAAAGCTAGCCCATTTACGATAGCCACCAAAAAAATAAAATACTTAGGAATAAAATTAACCAAGGAGGTGAAAAATATCTACAAAGAGAACTGTAAACCACTGTTGAGAGAAATTAAAGAGGACACAAGAAGATAGAAAGATATTCCCCGCTCTCGGATTGGAAGAATTAACATTGTGAAAATGTCCATTTTACCCAAAGTGATCTACAGAATCAGTGCAATCCCCATCAAAAATTCTAATGACATTTTTCTCAGAAATGGAAAAAAAACTATCCAGACATTTATATGGAAAAACAAAAGATCATGAATAGCAAAAGTAATCCTGGGCAATAAAATAAAGTTGGAGGCATAACACTACCTGACTTTATACTACAAAGCTATAATAACCAAAACAGCATGATAGCAGGCTTTTCTATATATAGGGTTATGTCATGTGCAAGCAGGGACCATTCATGTTCATCTTTTCCAGCTTGGATTCCATTTATTTCTTTCTCTTGTCTGACTATTCTGGCTAGAACTTCTCAGAATATGTCAAATAAGAGTGGTGAAAGTGGTCATCCTTGTCTTGTTCCTGTTCTTAAGGGATATTGGTGGTGGGTTTGTCATATATGGCTTTTATTCAATAGTGGGGTTACCTCATGCGGGTGCCAGAGGTGCCAGCAGCTGCAACTAACACCTTCACATCTGCGGTGTCCTTGGGGACAATAGGATTTTTTTGTCGTGGTGGCTGTGGTGCCAATTTCTGCAACTGCTTTCCTGGCATCTGCGTTTTCCTTGGCTGTGTCCTTGGTGGTAGTGGGGTTACCTCCTGGTGGTGGCAGTGGTGCTGGTGGCTGCAGCCATCTCCCTCACCTCTGCAGTGACAGGCTTACCTTGCAGTGGCACCTGCAGCTTTAATTGTCTCCCTTGCATCTGCAGTGTCCTTGGCAGCAGCAGGGTTAACTTGTGATGGTGGCAATGGTGGCAGTGGTTACAGCCACCTCCCTCCATCTGTGGAGTCTGTGGCTGCAATGACAGGAAACCTGCAAGACTGCTCTTCTGTGATGATTGATGGTCCTGGGACCAGAGAATGGCTCCGGCAACTGCAGCAGCAGTAGCGGTGGGCCCATTTTGATCTTCTGTGAGAGGAACACACCCTGGGCACCTCTAGTCTAACATCTTTGTGGAAATCTCTGTAGTTGATCTTATCTGTGATAATCCAGAGGGCCTATACTAGGGACACTTTCCTGAAGTAAGGAACTGCATTTGCTTGTACTGAGAAGCAAGATAAGATGTGTTTCCTAACAGGGTCCTCTTACAGGAGGATACTTCAAAAACTTCATGGAAAAATGGAATTAAAAAAATAAAAATTTTTCATAAACTTTTGAAATATATATGTATAACTACAGTAAAATATAATATAAAATATATATAACAGCTGTCATTTGAACCACTTTTTAAGTGTACAGTCCAATGACATTAATTACATTGACATTGTTATACAACCATCATGATCATTTTTCTCCAGAACTTTTTCACCTTCCCAATAAACTGTATCCATTAAACACTAGCCCCTGGAAACCACTATTATACTTTGTGTCTCCATAAATTTGACTACTCTAGATACCTCATATAAGACGACTCATACAATATTTATCCTTTTGTGTCTGGCTTATTTCACTTAGTATAGTGTCTTCAAGCTTCGTCCATGCTGTTGCATGTGGGATGTTGCATTCTTTCGGTTGTTGTAAATCATGCTACTATGAACATAGTGCACAAATATCTCCTTGAGTCTTTGCTGTCAATTCTTTTGGGTATATAACCAGAACTGAAACTGCTGGATTTTATGGTAATTCGATGCTTAATTTTTTGAGAAACTGCTGTAGTGTATTCATAGCAGCTGCACCATTTTAAATTCCCACCAGCAATGCACAGGGTTCCAATTTTTTCACATTCTTGCCAACACTTGTTATCATCTGTTTTATTTTTTAATAATAGCCATCTTAATGGGTGTGAAGTAGCATCTGATTGTGGTTTTGATTTTCATTTCCCTAATAGTGATGTTAAAACTCTTTTCATGTGCTCGTTGGTTATTTGTATATATTTTTGGAGAAATTTCTGTTCAAGTTTTTTGCCCACTTTTTAATCAGGTTTTTTGTTGTTGAGTTGTAGGAGTTCTTCATGTATTCTGAATATTAATCCCTTATTAGATATATTATTTCCAAATATTCTGCCATTCTGTGGGGTGCCTTTTCACTGTGTTGATACTGTCCTTTAGATGAAGAAAAGATTTATTTTTGATGGAGTCCAATTTCTCAATTTTTCTTTTGTTGCCTTTGCTTTTGGTGTCATATGCAATAAATCATTGGCAAATCCAAAGTCATGAAGATTTCTCCTGTGTTTTACTCTGAGAGTTTTATGGTTTTAGCTTTAATGTTTAGATCTTTGTTCCATTCTGAGTAAATTTTTATACGTGGTGTAAGGTAAGAGTCAACTTCCTTCCTTTGCATTTAGATATCCAGTTTTCTTAACAACATTTGTTGAAAAGATTTTCCTTTCTCCATAGAATGGTCTGTAGTATTCCAGTATTTAGAAATTTAGAAGAAAATGATGAAAAACCAGAAAAGGATATTGAGAAGGAGTGGCCAGTGAGGTAGGAAGACAACAAGAAAGAGTGTGGTGTCAAGAAAGCCAAAGGAAGAAAGTACTTTGAGACAGAGTGACTGGGCAACTACTAGGAATGCTTCTGAGAGGTCAACAAAGGTGAGAACACAGATGTAATTTCTGGAATTGGACAAAATTAAGTAGGGGGTGACATCCATAAAAGGTGTTAAAATAGAGGAGTAGAGGCAAAAGCCTAATGGGAGAGGGTTAAAGAGTGAACTGGTCCCTGTACCAGCCAAAAAAAAAAAAAAAAAAAATAAGTGAACTAGAGGAGAATGACAGCAATCATAGATAAATCCCATCAGAAACTTTCTGTGAAGTAGAGCTGAGAAATAGACTGGTAACCAGAGGGATGTTTTTTAAAAGAGAGGTACTGTAGCATGTTTAAATACTCACAGGAATGATGCAGTTGAAAGAGAGAGGACAAAAATGTGTGAGAGACGAGGGATAACTGATGGAACACAGACAGTACCTGGGAAGGAATCATAGGATCCTATGGAAGAACTGGTTTTCAGTAGGGGGAGGAATGCTTCCTTTGATGTTACTGGAGAGGAAGAGAGATGGAATGGTTGCAGATTATAGGTAGGCATGTAAGTTTGGTAGTTAGTGAAGGAGCCACAGTTTGAAGGTTTCTATTTTTTATATGGAATACGTACCATCTTATAATTCAGCAGTGGGAGGTAGTGAGGAGGAGCAGCTGTGCAAGGCTTGAGTAGAGTAAAGAAGGTAAAATCTCATTATTCTAAAGCCTTGGAGAGCAGGCTTAATAGAGAAATATAATGGATGGCTAGGTAGTGTTGGGGATCCATGTTTGTTGAGTATTTTGGTTAGGGTAGGCTAAACTGCTATAACAGATAGATCCTAAAATGTGTAATGACTCAAACACCATAGAAGTGCATTCTTCCTCATGTCAGGTGTTCCAATTCAGCAGGCAGCTTTGCTCCGCATGGCCTCTCTTCCATTCTATGGCTCTGCCATTCCCCATGGTTATTTTAATACAGCCAGGAGAAGTGGAAAACGGGCATGGAGTTGGCATGCCATCTCAAAATCCTTGGCCCAGAAGTGGCATATATTACTTCCACTCACATTCTAATGGCAAGAACTAATCACATAGATGCAGCATGTGTGGCAGAATTTTCTCTGCAGATTTGTCAATGCCACAGACCAACGGGAACAAGACTGTAGTCAAACAAGTTGCGTTTATTATTCATGCAGTAGTGAAGAGCACATACCATGGCAAAACTTGGGGCCTCCCAGGAAGAGGGTGTTAGATATGATTAATTATAGGTTTGGTGATTGATTTAGGTGATTTGGAGGAGGGTTTAGGAAGTGAGACTTTGCTCTGGAATGAGTGCTGTCAGGAAGCAGGGGTAATTTTATGGTTGGGTATCTTATCTTAATAAATCATGTCTAGGAGTGAAAAGTAGAACAGACTAAGGCTGCAGTTGGTAAAGATGCAGTAATCACATTAGCCAGGATGGGGGATGCTTCGTCATCTTTGTGACTTGCACAATGTTCATGTTTTGTCTGTGTTCAGACGTGACTATGAAGGAGTCTTGTTTTTGTCCTGATCCATCATAGTCACAGAGTGACCTTGTTTGATGTTGACATTCTGTGAAGTTTATGTTCAACAGGAGAATACTTGCCATTAGTGCCAGGCCAGCTTCTAGCAATCCAGGACAAGCTAATAGGACCAGGTCAGCTCTCTGAAGTCAGGGTTACTCTTTTCTTTTTCCAACTTTGTATTGCAAAAGGGAAGAACAAATTTTTGTGAACAGTTATTTCTCTCTTATATAGTAACTAGGAATTTATAGTAATATACATCTGGCAGGCAGGTTTTGTGAATTTCTCCACTAACACTCAGCTGATTTTATAAGATTTCTTATTGTCTCTTCCCCTACTACACCTCATGCTAGGTGCCAAAGTCTTCAATGAATGAGAAAAAGTGACAAGGAGTTGGTGAGTGATTGCTATGAAGTGGGGGGGAGCTGGCATAACTGGAAGGCTTGAGCCTCCAAAAAAAAATGGATTTTATTTTATTTTTTCCATAGGAGAGGTAGACGGAAATAATTGTTGTCTGGAAGTGGCACTGTGGCACTTGAGGCATGTGGAGTGTGAGAGACAGAATAGCCCCCACTTGAGTGGACTGAAGGGAAGGTACTGTCCTCAGAAGACAGCCAGGTTCAGGTGAAGTTTAGGTGATGGAATGATCAATTAACAAGTGGTTAAGGAACTTCTCATCTGTCTCACTGATGAGCAGCATTATCATCACTGGTGAGCTAGTTTGAAACGCAGAATTTCAGGCCCCACCCCAGACTTACTGCATCAGAATCTGCATTTTAACAAGCTATCCAGGTGATTAAAGTACATATTAATTCTGGTGAAGCACTGCTTTAGGATTTAGAGGAACTTGCTGAACTTAGATTGGGTGTTTCAAAGGACATAGTGGAAGGCTTTGAGGGGAGGGGTGGGAATAGAGGCAGGGAAGGTTGATGAGTAGGAAGATTGGACAGAGCAACATAGGGACAAGAACTCATACCTTCTTTACCCCTTCAGGCTGCCTCTCAACCTCCATTTTTGCCTCTAACTCTCAGAATATGGTGGATCTTTCCCATGTCACTTCACTGAACACAGTTGTTTTTAACAGTTTGTCCAAAATGAATAATTACAAGGGTGTTATTTTTTCCTCTAATTTTATCTATTTTCCAAATTTCTCACATGTTGCTTTTATAATAGGACAAAGTAGAATAAAATATGCATTAAGGAAATACAGAAGTGACAAGGGGTTAAAAAGTTACGCTGCACCATGGTTTTCTCTTCTGTAGGAACTGACCTATCATCTGTTACCTGTCAGCTGACCCAATTACAACCTTCAGTTCTTGAGAAATCAGTATTTCCTCTAGAGATGAGGATAAGACCTGTAGTGCCAGTTGAAGCCTCACAATTTTTTTCCTGGCTGTGACTTTTCCTGTCTGATTTGGCTACCTTCCTGATTTGGAGCTTATCTGAGAAAACCTCTGTTAATCATGTGATCAGGGAGAGTTCTCAGATCCTGCCAAGGTTTGAGAGGGTTAAATAAAAGCAATAAATAGAGAAGGGGATGATGACTTTTGAGAAGGCACCCATAAAACACACCTGTTTAGAGACTTTCATATAATACTTTTGTTCTTATATGCTTTCAAACATTTATTGGAGCCATCCATGCACCTACAGCATACACTGTCTTTTTATACCAATCTGTTGTGAAGCACCCTCACACAAGAAATGCGCTTACACGCCACTCGTGCAGAAAAGGGCATTTTATTCACTCCAGCTGGCCAGCGTCCATCTCCAAGGAGCAACTAAGGAAGAGCGGCCTCGGGCCTTGGTCTTCTGGGGTTTTTAAAGGCAAAAACTACATCCCGTTGGCACATGGGTTTGTCCAGGTGCACAAAGCAAGCTAGGGAGCTAGGTCACAGAAGCGGAGAATGAGCCGTTAGAGCAATCAAGCATACAAGTTTTCATTGTGTATGTTCCCATGTAATAGTTCACTGTGTATGGCTCCTGTTTCTATGTAACGGCTTTTGTTTCTATGAGAAAGTCAATGGTTTCTCATGCAGAAGGGGGGGGGGTAGTCTGCAGGTCAGACGGGGTAAAATGGAGTTACTTAGGTTAAGCAAGCAATTCTACAGAAGCAGATAGAGTATGTTATGAGGGTGTAGGGAGCTCTATTTCAAATCAAAGTCTTTTCATTCCATTCAGAACGACATTTCCTTCTCGTGTAACACAAAATATATTTAGCCATTCTGTGACTCTGGAGTTACAATTGACTTAAACAGTTCCTCCTCCTCTGCTGGATGCGGCTGAACTTCTTTCATAGATTTTTCTATCACCCAACTTGCAGCACTTAAGAGATTCTTATCTCGACCTTTTTTCTTACATAACTTGTTCAAATAAACCACTATGAACCTTGAAAAGGCACAAAGTTTCTAATTTAAGTTGACATGAAGTGTGACTTATTTTTGTGGAGCAATGATTGCTGATCAGGGCAGATCTTGTGAGCTTTTGTAATGGGGATAAATAAAAATTTGGATAAATCCACCTGCAACAGGATAGATAGTATCAGGTAAAATGCTGGTATAAGACAGAGCTGTCTAGAAATGACAACAGTATCTAATCCCAGTTTATATCATCCACTGTTAAATATAGTTTCTTTCATTGGGCAAATAGTATTTCACTGAAAATTATTGCTTCTTGAACCACATATGTAAGGATGATAAATAATTATAGTGATTCTGGTTAGTAAGGGTTAACACTGAAAGGGTCCCAAACTGTATCCTTGCTTTTGCAATAAAAAATGGTTTCCCTACCATATTTCTCAAAGTGTGGTCTAAAAAGTTATGTCCATGATAACCATCACTTGGGTTGTTGCCTGTTAAAAACACAAATTCATGGACTCTAACTCAAACCTACTAAATCAGATTTTCCAGAGAGGCCTGGTTATCTGCATATTTATTAAGTACCTTGAGTAATTATTATTATCAAGTAAATTTGAGAAAGACTGGAAAGGAAACACCTGCATTAAATAGGTGTGGTGGTAGGCTCCTGTTAAATATGCAGATGCCTGGGCCCCACTGACTCTCTGTGAGTGAGGCCCAGCACCAGAGAACCATTGGGTCTTTACTGAGGAACTAGGTCTTTAGCATTGACTATTTATCTGAACCCAAAAGATAGTCCCTTAATTGTGTCAGAGGTTCAGGAAAGGGCTCTTTCAAGTTGAAAATGAAAGAAATAAAAAGTGGAAAATTGTATAAATGCTGGTGGATATTGCAGTCTAATAAACCCACACTTCAGAAACAGGTTGTCTAAGCTCTTGCAAAACACTAAAAACATCTAGATAAGAATTAGAGAAAAATTAAGTAGAAGAGCTAATGCATAAGTATAATAATGTAGTAATTGTGGTGACAGATATTTTTCCAGCCCTTTACAGTTTACAAAGAAGTTTACAAAGAATATTTTTATATGGGTTATCTCATTTGATTTTATAGCCATTCTAAAGTTTATATATCTATGCCAGGTTTTATAGCTCAAGAATTTGGGGTTCAAGACACAACAGATAAGTAGAAATCGGGGCTAGAACTCATATTTTTTTCTGGAAGCTTATTCTAATCTACATATAACCCAGTTCCCTGCTGTTGCTGTAGTTGCTTTCTTATACCCCAGGAATTTTGCTGCTTGACAGCTATTGTATTGGTCTGTTTCCATTGCTTATAACAGAATGACTGAAACTGGGTAATTTATAAAGAAATGGAATTATTTTTTATGGTTTTGGAAGCTGGGAAGTCCAAAGTCCGGGGGCTCATCTGGTGAAAGTCTTCCTCTGGGTGGTTCCATGGCAATGCAAGGTATCATATGTCAAGAGAATTGTAAGAGCTCCTTCACGTGTTCCTTATAAAGCCACCAGTCTACACCCATGATAACTCATTACTCTGTGAATGGATTAATCCATTCTTGAGGGCACAGTCCTCATGATCCAATCACCTCTCAAAGGACCCACCTTTCAAATACCATCATCGGATTTCCTACCCTCTTAACACTGTTACAATGGAGATCAAATTTCCAACACATGAATTTCTAGGGGACGTATTTGACCCATAGCATCTGTCCTAGCAGCCTCTAAACATGGTGTCTTATAGTCAAACAACAAATGCCAGGAGACTTATAACTTTAAGGAAACCCTATGCTTACTTATCATAACACTGCTGAGGCCAAAGTGAAGAAGTCCAGTTATTTTAGGTCCTCAGATAAGATAGCCTAGAAGAATTTTTCTGCATGTGATTCTGCTCCTGAAGAGTCCCCACCCTCATTCCTTCAAACATGAAATATTCCAAAAGGGAGTCTGGCTTCAGCACCAAACGTTTATTATAAAATTCTTATTTTATGGACTCTTGTCTCAAATGGTTATCCTGAATTCAACCTTGTGTTGTTCTCTTCCTGTATATTCCCTGCAGGGGATTGTGAAAATTGGTGGGGCTGAGACAAGCAGGCAGTGTCTTGGACCTAACTATACTGATGGCTATTTTGTCTACTCTTAATGCCCTTTGGAGAAAAATAGGAATTTTGTACACAGTATTAGTATAGAAAGCAGAGTTATATTACCTTGCCAAATTCTTCTATCTTATATTTTGGAAACAGCAGCACTTGTCTGGATGTTTTGCTATATTTAAATGTTGGTAATTGTTTCTTTATTAAAAAGTATCAATGTATATATATATATATATATCCTTGGGAAAAGAGCATAGGCATATGTTGGAAAGAACTTTGGGCACCTCACATAAGCATTTCTAAGCAAATGTTTGCCCTTTGATTAGATTCCTCAACCAGGTATGTATGTGGATCATAGTCTGATATCACTCTTGCCTTGGAATTACAATAGTCTTAATTCTAAGTGTTCAAATGGTATTTTGTATAAGTAGATGTCAGTGAATGTTTTCTCAGGTGTTTGTGAGCAAGAGAATAATTTAGGGAGAAAAATCTAGGAGTGGCTTGTAAGAAATTAAATGAGATGGTC
Source organism: Galeopterus variegatus (assembly GCF_000696425.1). NCBI lineage: Eukaryota > Metazoa > Chordata > Mammalia > Dermoptera > Cynocephalidae > Galeopterus > Galeopterus variegatus. The sequence continues at coordinate 47,577 of NW_007734848.1, forward strand.
TTAGATTTAGAAGTTCTTATGTGGCTTAACCCTTTCCCAAAAGGGGAAGAAGAGGAAGATGTGTTGAGTCACAGCTTACTATTCCAGAAACTCCTCTGAACAAGGGTAGAAGTCACTTGTATCCTGGTCAAGTCTGCTCTGAAACAGTTACTACAGCTTCTCACCAGGCAGGCTTTGGCTTGACAGGAGAGGGAGTGAGACTCAAAAAATAAAAATTAAAAATTAAAAAAATAAAGGTGTGGAGGGTTGCAGTTGTGGCGAAGCAAAGGCAGGAGTAACTTTCCATCCATCCAGTCACAGCCAGAGTCAGGCATTGCTTTAATTTGAGTTTGCTTTGTGAGGGCGAAGTATGTTTGGCCTAAATGAAATGTCTTCACTTTGAAAAACATTGCTTGGGTTACTGCTACAGGACAGGAAAAAAAAAAAAACAAAAAAAACAATTTGGGATTGAAGGGGAACTATTAGCTGAGAAAATGTTTTAATCTTTATTTTATGGGAAATATAGGATTAAATGTGATAACATTATTTGCAAAGTTGTCTCAACCCAAGAAAAATATTAGACACCTTAATAGAATATAGGAAAACATGGCTTACATTTAGTTGTTACAACAAATGAAATGGAAGAGATAGAGCAGTTGCAAGAAATGCTGCTAGGCAAATTCCTCTTGTCCAAAGTAATATTATAAAGGGCTGGGTTTCATGTGATAATTGTCAGTGCTGATAATATCAGCATAGAAAAACAGTCTATTTTTAATGGTGAATTCTTAAAGTTAATTACTTATACTTAGTAACTAATTTTCTTATTTTGAAAATTAGTTTTCAAGGTTTGCATTATAAATACTTGGTTGTGCTATTGATATGCACGTGAATTATGGGTTTAATTACCCATGTGGTTCTTCAGAGTTGAATGCGTCGGAATAAAAACTACAATTATCTATCACATAGAATATATAGTAGCTCTTCTACTTAGAATAGGTTATGTCCCAGGTTCCTAAAGACTGTTCTCAAGGCCATTTATTTCTAAGTTCAAAGTTGCACTATAAAAATGACTGCTAATGACATTTGTTGGTGGCATGCAGTGTTACCCCTTCGTTCTGGTTCATGGCTTCTTGCTATCTATGCAATGTGGTAAGCCAAAACTTTGTGAGTAGTTTTTGTCATATACCAGAAAGCACTAAATAGTGTGGGACCCAAATTCTTGTCCTGGCCTCACTAGTGACTGGATTTGTGACTTTGGACCAATCCCTTCTTCTCACTGAGTCTCAGTTGATTCTCTGTATACTTGAGGGATCTTGCTTCAGGTTCCTGTTTAACTTCTCCTTAGGGTATAGATTAGAGGTATGTCACACACATGCACATATATGTCACACTATGTATGCTGAAATATTTTGATGTAAATTATAGATAACATAAAAACCTTGCAGTGGTAGAGTTTTCCTTTCCTTTTGTTATTGTGTACTTATTGACAAATAGTTTTCCAGTTCTTTCTTTGCATACTGGTCACCTCCAACTCCTCACAATCCCTCCCCCACAAATAAAAACATGTGAATATTCTGCATAATGGTACTTATACCCATGATTACAGAAAACTCAAAAAATAAGATAAAAAGTAAGAAATAGTAGTTGTTCATCACTAATCATCAGGGAAATGCAAATTAAAATCATATTGAGATATCATCTCACCCCAGTTAGACTGGTTGTAATCAAAAAGATGGAGAAAAACAAATGCTGATGAGGGTGTAGAGAGAAGGGAACACTCCTACACTGTTGGTAGGACTGTAAATTAGTACAACCATGATGGAAAACAGTATGGAGGTTCCTCAAACAACTACAGATAGATCTTCCATATGATCCATCAATCCCACTTCTGGGTATATACCCAAAGGAATAGAAATCATCATGTAGAAGGGATACCTGCACACCCATGTTCATCACAGCTCTGCTTACAGTAGCCAAGACATGGAACCAACCTAAATGTCCATCGACTGACAAAGGGGTAAGGAAACTGTGGTATATATACAGCATGGAATACTACTCTGCCATAAAAAAAAATTAAATTCTCCCATTTGCAACAACATGGATGAGCCTGGAGAAACTTACGTTGAGTAAAATAAGCAAAGCACAGAGGGCTGAATACCACATGTGCTCACTCATATGTGGGAGCTAAGAAAGAAAGGAAGGCAGAAAAGAAAGACCACAGTGGTGCATTGGACTTGCAGAGGGAGAGACCATTCCTAGGGATACAAAGTGAAGTGGGGGAAAGAGGGAGGGTGAGGGAGGTTGGGGATAATTGGATGGGGACACGGGGTACAGTCTCAATTTGTGTTAATGGGTATGCTGTTAGTATGAATCTGGCCTTCACATCTTGGGCATGAGGGGGGACAATCAGCTTTGTATCTAATGAATATTTATAACCAAAAAAAAAAAAAAAGTACGATTCCAAAAAGAATAAAAGAAATAGTAGTTGTTTGGGAGGACGGATTCTACCTGGATGAATTTTCTCAGCCACTTGTAGAACTTTCCATCTCTGGGTTAGACCATATTGACTGACATATAATACCTTTACAGTAGGAAAAAAAAATTGCTTAGAATTAAAATTGCCCTCCCTCAGAAAAGAAAGGATAGCTTAAAATCATGCTGAAATCTGTATGCATACACTATATATCATATTTGGTACAATGAAGTGAATGTGTCCCCCCAGATTTATATGTTGAAAACTTAATTCCCAATATGATGGTATTTGGAGATGGAGCCTTTGAGAGAGGTAATTAGTTATGAGGCTAGAACTCTCATGATGGGGTTAGGGCCCTTATGAAAGAGACATGAGAAAGCTTGCTTCCTCTTCCTGCTCTTTCCCATATGAGGATATAACAAGACAGCCATCTGCAAGCCAGGAAAAAGGCCCTCACTAGATACCAGATCTGCTGACCCTTTGATATGGATTTCCTAGGCCTCGGAACTGTGATAAATAAATGCTTTTGTCTCAACTGCTAAGTCTATGCAATTCTGTTATAGCAGTCTGAACTAAGTTACTTGGTATCTTCATATTAACACATTGCTTGAACTCTGGGATGGAGGGGAAAAAAAGTGACATTATTTTGGTTGCACATGCATTTTATATAGAAAGAATAGGTTATTAATTGGTATAAATTAAGTACAGCAGTGGACATAAAAATAAGTAAATATTATAGATTGTGTTCCCTGAAAACAGACTCTGAGATGGAGAACTGAGTGCAGGTTTATTGTGGAGTGCTCTTATGAGATTTACCTGTGAGGAAGTGAGAAAGGCAGGGTTGAGCAGAGGGAGGACCCGATCCATTCTAAGTTTAGAGCTGGGACCTCAAGCAAACTTATAGTTTTGGAGCAGAGACAGGCTTTCAAAGTTGTCCCAAATTGAGGTGAGGAGGCTAGAGCTTTGTATCTCTTTATCAGCCAGCCATCAGCCAGAGACAGCCCTTGGGAGGGGGCATAAGTTTAGGTTAAGCCAATTTCTCTCAGTGGAGGAGAATGACAGGTGAGGGCCTCAGGTGTCAGCCATTAGCTTCTGATGAATCCATTCCCCATACTCATCCCCCATTGCAGTCTAGAAGAAAACATGGGTGGAGCACAACAGTATCCACTCTACACTGTTCATTATATAAGTTTGCTCCATCTGGGACAGCTGGTCCAGAAATCTAGTTGGTCTTCCTGGTCCTATTTCCTGTGGAAACTTAGAAGGGTCAGAAGGACAAACTACAGCTCTGCTGCTGCATTTGATCTTGAGACTACAACTGATGCATAGTCCTCCTGCACTAAACATTCTTTTTTAAAAAATATTTATTTATTCACGTATTTATTTACTTTTTATTGAAACATATTGATTGTATATATTTATGGGGTACCCTCATCTAGCATCTTTGTTGGTCTCAGTGGCTTTCTTGGCGGAGTGACACAGGTCCTCATCCCCGAGGCCCTGGTTCCCATAATGTGAAAAACAGATCCACCACTCAAATCCTCTTTCAAGAAAGGACACATTGCTCAAATGTGAGGAATGTGCTAAGCCGATAGTTTCTATCTGTGAGCCTCTTCAGGTTTCCCTCAGCTTTTGAGCAAAAATTATGTGCTTCTAGGGTGGCCCCAGCCAATGATAGAACAAGACTGTGATATAATAGCCTAGCTATTTGTGCCCAAAGTGGGACTCATCTAAAGGTCAAACTCTGCTCTGGAGCAACCTGTTGTGCTGACAGCACTATGTCAAGGAGAATGACTAGTCAAGTCTGTATTATGGTCTGAGAATTACCCCTACCTAAGCCTACTTCCTTTCAAAAGTGTTACTCCTTGATACATTTATGGTACTCCTAACTCCATCTTGACATCAGCTTCTTAGAGGACCAAACTGACACAGTGGTAACAGAAGAGGTCTGAGAAAGCAAGTGGAGTGAATCACCCAATGCATGGCTGGCAGTGAGGACCCTCATCCTGGGATGTACTGGAGGATAGATAATCCCTGGCACAAAAGGAAGGATCAATTGCTAAAACTTTCACCAGTGGTGACTTGGGAAAATTTTTTAGTGGGTGAACTGTCCTGGCAGGTGCAATGATCCACATATTTAAAATGTTTGAAGCAAAAATGCATACAAGGACAATGATGTTGCATTGATGCCCTAGAAAATGATGCCTGTTAAGTTGCATTGATGCCCTAGAAAAGCATAATGCAAGGATAAGTTAAACAGTGGAAAACCAAGTTATGAAGGCCAGAGGACCTCTTTGATAGTTTACAAAGAGACCCTAACATCCTGCAATGGGAAACAAGAAAAAGCTGAAGACCAAACTAAGGACTTAATAGTGGCATGGTTTCTCCTTAGCGCTATTGACATTTTGGGGCAAATAGTTCTTTGTCGTTGTTGTCTTGTGCATTGTAGGAAGTTTAGCTCCATCTTAATGTCTACCCACTAGATACCAACAGGACCATCACCCCATTATGACAATATAAAATGACTCCAGAGACTGCCAAATAACCCCTGGAAGGAAAAAAGGAAAAATTGCTCCCAGTTGACAACCATTATGTTACAGCCACTGAGCTTCAAAGATGATTGACTGCTCAGTTTAGGTAACTCTGTTATGCTAAAACCGGGGACCTGGACACATGACATGGAGATATATGTTTGTATGCCCTAAATATATTGGATTCTGAGACTTTACTGAACCCTCAAAGACTACAGAGGTGACCCACCATTCTCTATTAAGAGCTAGCACTCCCCCCTCCAAGCCATCTGTGTGTTGGAAGATGCTGCAGAGGCCTTTCCCACACAAAGCAACAGGGACCCCCACCAGAATTTGCCACTCTTCCTCTCCTAGCTACCAGGCTAGTAAGTAGGGTTGCATTACACCATGTATTGCTATGCTAGAGCTAGGGCTAGGGCTCACAGACCCTTCAAACCTGTTGTACAGACAGGGTCACAGACCCCTCACATGCAGGTCCATGAGCTAGGTAATTCAGAAAGATCCCGGGAGCCATTGGCAGATGACATGAGCTCAGTCTTCAGCTTCCTCAGCAATGGCAGGGGTGGCAGCAGTGGCAGCAGTGGCAGCAGTGGCAGCAGCAGCAGTAGCAGGCTCCCCGTGCCCTTCCACCAAAGGGGGCACTGTGGATCAGAGCCATTTGTCCTTTATATTTAAGTCCAACAACCCAGGACACCTGGGTGCCCATGCCTGTCCACAGACAATAGCCAAGGAACACCTGGGTGCACGTGCACACATCTTTTCCGTCAAATACTTGGCAAGATTCCGAACACCTGAGGGAGCCCTGACCATTTTCCTATATTTTCCCTACACGGCATCATCCAGCTGGAGATATATTCAGCGTGATAATAAAGGTATGATACTATACCTCAAAGAAGCTACAAGAACTAGCCATTATGTACCAACAGGAGCTGAGGGAATACCTGTGTGACTAGATTTTGAAGATGCTTGACCAGGAAGACTGGATGATAATATTAGAAAAGGAAGCATTATTGATTCAGGAGCATGCTCCCAGAATACTGGATTTAACACCTGTCTTAGTGTTTTGGGGGCTGCTATAACAAAATACCAAAGAGTGAGTAGCTTATGAACAACAGAAATGTATTTCTCATGGTTCTGGAGATTGGGAAGTCCCAGATCAAAGATCTGGCAGATTTTGCATCTGGCGAGGCCCATTTCCTGATTTATAAATGGTGCCTTCTTGCTGTGTCCTCATGGTGAAAAAAGGGAAGGTAGCATGAGAATCAGCTGGGCTTCCTGTTAAAATGCTCATTCTTAGGCCTCACCTCCCACATGACAACTCCCAAACTTTTGGACCAGGAAATCTGCATTTATATTAAGCACCCTGCCCTTTCTTGTACACGGCAAAGTTGAAGAACATTCCCTCTATATAGCCTTGCTAGTCAAAATTTTTAGGTAGTACCTGAGAGCACATTGGAAATACAGAATCTCAGGCCCCACTTCAGAATTACTAAATCAGATCTGCATTTTAACAAGATCTCAAGGTTATTCTTATACAAACCAAAGTTTCAGAACGATTGTTCTAACGTAATGCTTCTCCACCTGTAAGGTGTATCAGAATCCCCTGGAGGACTTGTTAAATGTTCCCTGAGCTCTACCCCCAGTTTCTGAATCTGTGAGTCTGGAGTGGGACTGGGAAATTAGCATTTCTAACAAGTTCCTAGTTGATGCCGATGTTGTTGAAACAGGGACCACACTTGAAGTGATGCTGCTCTAGCACAGAGATTTTCAAATATGAATGCTCATTAGAATCACCCAGGGAGTTTTTAAAAAGTACCTCAATGTCTGTCCCCCACCCAATGCATCAGAATATCTGGGGTGAGGCCCAGGCACCTGGAGTTTTGAAACCTCCTAGGTTATTCTATCATGCAGCAGGGCTGAAAACTTCCACTCTGTGGGAACCCGGACTGTGTTCTAAGACCATGCCTGTTCCACTATGCCATGCTGCTTATCTGCAAAGAATCGGTGCGACCCCCTCAAAGTGATAAATATTAGTTCAGTTCATTGGTCAGTGAGTACAGAATTCCTATACGGAGGCTTTCCCCTGCGCTTTGACAAAGATATTAGGTAGAAGGCTATCTTTCTAATAGGTGTCTTTGTTTTCTCTATCTGGTTCTTTATTTGGGCACATAACTTCCTGCCTACTACTTGAACAAGTTGTCAGTTCAGTACGTGCTGTTCCTTACTTTTTGTTCTTGTATTTTACGTGACTTTGTCTTATGACTTTGGCTTCAGTCCCTCACAAGCTGTTTAAGTGAGAGCATGTAAGTATTCATTTAATATATTTCAGGCCCCACCCTCTCACTATCTTCAGCCTCACCATGAACTGTTAAATAGAATTCATATTTTCAAGGCCTCAATTCCAAATTATTTGAAGAATTCCAATTAGTGATTACTTTAGAATTTTATTGAATCTGTCAGTGCAACATATTCTACGTTGACCTATGAAAATGTATATCTACAGTTTCTCTATAATATTTTTGATGTGCTATCCTAGGGGTTCCCAAATAATTTCGTAGAAATTTTTCTCAGAAGCTCTAAGATCACAGCAGAGTGTGCATGCATGTTGGGGTGTGGAGATAGAGAAAAGGGAGCAGAAGAGAGTGTGTATTAGGAGTCAAGATGCAGGAGGCCATGAGGAAACAGGTGGAGAGACTGCTGACCCCAGTCTTAGTGTAGGGTCAGGGAGTGGATGTGGCTGCAGTTGCTCTCCACCTGCTAGGAATTCTTGAAAAACCCAAGTGAGAGAAATGTGGTGGCAGCCACGGGCTTGTAGAGCTACCAATAAGACTTTGAGATCTACTGGCATTCTACTAGCTGGGAACCGTGACTCTGGTCACTAGTCTGTGACACTGTTTACTACATACACCAGAAGTCATGTAACTGCAAGGTCTGACTCCCTACCTAGGAACATTTTTGTATGCGTGTGAAGCTGAATTAATTTTCTCTTTTGTGACTTGGAAGAGATTGAGTAGGTAATCATAAGACTCTCCTGAGCATAGCGGCCACTGTGGCAGAGCTGCTTAGTTTTCATTAAGATAGAAAGGCTGTGTCAAAGATAGGCGACTGTCCTTTCCTCACTGTTTCAAGGGATCTGGAGAATTACAGTCTTACTGTCAATGCGTAATGAATGCCACTACCTTTCCCAGCTGTGTAACAGAAGAATTCCAAGGATACTGCTTGATGTTAACATGTCCTATATTCTAGATAGTGTGACAGAAAAAAGCCCAAAGATTAGATGTCTTTTTTTTTTTTTTTTTTTCTATTTCCAATTTTTGCATCTATGACTCCATTACTGGTGGCCACTGTGGTCCTTTTGGATTAAACAGGATTGGATTAAAATGCAAGACTGTGTTCAGAAATCAAACCCTTTTGAATTATCTTTTTCAATTTCAGGAGCGTACTTACAAATATGATTATCCAGTAGACAGTTTCTGGCTTCAGTATGGGCCACACAAAAGCCAGATGTGTACGTGCATGCGAAGATCTCCGGAGACTGATTTATTGTGGCAGTTCAACTGTTTACAGCTTGCATTCTGTACTTGAGTGGATTTTCTTGAGAGAGAATTGACTCAAGGCATTTGAACGCGTTTTTGTTTGTGATGAGTTATATAGTAACGATATCAAGCTTGATTTGGGTAAGAACCTTACTCTTTGAATTACTTATCTATTCTGCCATTCAACTACAACTTGCTTGCTCTGTGTGTCCTTTCACTTACCTCTTCAATCAGGTTACTAATAAATACTTGAAAGCTTTAGGGAAATATCAGATTTTTGTTGAGCTATGTTTATAATTTTTCATTTTCTGGTTTCCTCGGCTGTAAAATGAGATTGATGAAAATGCATGTACATGAATGTGACTGATAAACACTTTTTAAATAGAATGAATAGCTAATGCAATGTCAGTTTTAAAGTAGCAACCCTTAGAAAATATTAAAATATACTCACTAAATTTTTTTCCCCCTACAATATTAAATGGTGGTTTCCTGGAGAATAGGTTCCGTGTCTTCTGTGTCTTTGGTATCCACAATGACACAATAAAACAGTTTGCACAAAAGATACCCTGGATAAACAAATGAACATATCTGTGTAATCTGACATAAATCAACCTATTGGTCAAACAATTCTCAGGGTTTTTTTGGGGGGGGAGGGGCTATATATTAGTAGCTTCAGAAAATTGGAGGTGCATAGGAGCTATATGTCACCTCCTCTATAACCTTGCTACTGGACGGTATGTTATAATGAAAGCACATCTCAGACTATTCTAGCACATGTGCAAACATTTATTAATGAGCAGGCACAAACACAGTTGCGTAACCTGTTTCTGTAAACAGCCTGGACACTCCATCCTTTTAGGGTCTCTAGGCACTTAGGTAAAGCACTTCTCATGAAAGATTTTCTTTGAGTCAAAGGTACAGTATTATGAAGGTAGAGTCAGTTATGTTAGTAAGTTCAGGTAACAGAATTCCTCATTTAGTGGCAACATATAGATGAAAAAGGACAAAGTTCTAGAATTAGGGTGTTACTTTGAATGTATAAAGCTGCTGGTCTTGCCAGATTGTCCAGTGTATTTCAGAAAAGCTTTGAGGTAAACTTTTATAGACAATCACATATCTTCATAAACTAATCAACCCTCTGGTGCAGATTTAGATAGCCTTACCTGAAAAGGCTTATAGTAGCTCCCTTTGGAGTGAGGGCTTCTGAAATGCCAATTCTGGAGTATGTACTCCTCATTAGTAAAATTCAGATGGCAACTGTCAGAACCTAGGGTGTAGGAGAAAGTTAATTTACACACTGTCTATGCTGAAATTGAAATTAATTATAAACAATGTAAAGATGCTTCTTTCTCATCCTTTGCCTCAAATACCCTCTGAAATTACACTGTTCTTAGCATGGGTGGTTCTGATGGGCTCTACCTTTATAAATTGGAAGAAAAAGTTTCAGAACATGTTGAAACATGCCAGGCTTGTACTTTCTTGTCTATCCTGATGTGAGTTATGTTTAGGATCCTCTCTTAGTGCTTCCTTTTTTTTTTTTTTTTTTTTTCCTTTTTGAGACCAGCCACACTGCACTCAGCCAGTGAGCGCTGTGAGCTCACCGGTCATCCCTATATAGGATCCGAACCCGCGGTGGGAGCGCTGCTGTGCTCCCAGCGCCGCACTCTCCCGAGTGTGCCACGGGCTCGGCCCTAGTGCTTCCTTTTGGAGGCAAAGTGTCTTGATGGCTTCTGTAGTTGCAGTTATGTTCCTTGGACATATTGCACACCTAAAGCAAACTGCCTCAGTGATGCAGACCCACAAAACCAAATGGCTGACAGAAAGTGAAACAATCTCAATTAGGTACAAGCTTCAGTTCTGGGCACCGGCACTACGTGTTTCTGACCAAGTTCTCTGTGGTCACAGAAATATAGATCAGAGGTCTGCAAACTATGGTCCTAGGGCCAAACCCACACTGCAGCCTTTATCTACTTTATTTCTAAAGAAATTTTATTGGAACATGGCCATGCCCATTTATATTGTCTATTTCTGCTTTCACATTATAATAACAGAATTGAGTAGTTGGGACAAAGTTGATACATGTCCTGCAATGCCAAATATATTTACTATTTGACTTTACAGAAAATGTTTTCTAACTCTTGATACAGATTGTGGTCAGGAAGCAAAGAGCATGCACTTGTGCCTCAATTTCCTCATCTTTAAATGGGGATAGTAATATTACCTATCTCATAGGGTGTTATGAGGACTAAATTAATTCCTGCATGTAAGACAATTAGAGCAGTGTCTAGACAAGGTGTTTATTAAATGTTAGCTGTTAGATGAAAGCACCTAGGCAAGCTTTACTTAATATTCTCAGTGAGCAGTTTTCTGAGAGACTCCTCTTTATGTGTGCCTTCTGGTTGTTCTTCATCTTCCTCTTCAGTACTCTAGGGAGAGAGCATTGGTTCCACTTATGATGACTTCCCACTGTCTACATCAGGAACTGGATGTCTCCTTCTCACCAGCAGACCCACAAGTGCCATTTGCTATAGTCCAAATGTTTGTGTTCCCCTCAAATTCATATGTGGAAAGCTAACTTCCAAGGTGATGGTATTAAGAAGTGGGGCCTTTGGAAGGTGATTAGGTCATGAAGGTGGAGCTTTCATGAATAGAATTCGTGCCCTTATAAAAGGGCTTAAGGGAGCCTCTTAGCCCCTTCCGCCATGTGAGGATGCAGCAAGGTGCTGTCTATAAAAGAGAGAGCAAGTTGTCCTAGAAACAGGATCTCCTGGCACCTTGATCTTGAACTTTCCAGTCTCTAGAACTGTAAGCAATAAATTTCTGTTGTTTACACATTTACCCGGACTAAGCTATTTTGTTATAATATCCAAAATGGACTAAGAAGAAATTGATACCAAGAAGTGGGGTGTTACTATGGCAAATACCAAAAAATGTGGAAGTGGCTTTAGAATTGGGTAATGGGCAGAGGATGGAAGAGTTTGGAGGAGTGGGCTAGAAAAAGCACACATTGCTGTAAACAGACTGTAAAGGGCAATTCTAATGAAGGCTCAGAAGGAGAGGAGAGTTGTAGAGAAATCTCAGTCTTCTTAGAGATTACCTAAGTGGTTGTGATCAGAATGTTGCTAGAAAGGTGCAGTGTAAACGCCATTCTGATCAGGTCTCAGATTAAAGAGGAACACGTTATTGGAAACTGGAGGAAAGGCCATTCTTGTTATAAAGTGGCAAATAATGTAGATGAATTGTGTTTGTGCTCTACTGCTTTGTGGAAGGCAGAACTTGTAAATGGTGAAATAGGATATTTGGTGGAAGAAACTTCTAAGCAAAGTGTAGATGGTGCAGCATGGCTTCTCCTTACTGCTTATAGATAAAAGAGAAGAGAGAAAAAATTAAAAACATAACTTATAATCAAAAGAGAAGTAGAACTTAAAGATTTGAAAAAATTAAGTCTAACCATGCTGTAAAGAATGAAAAAGTGTATTCAGAAGAGGACACCAAGGTTATATTGCCAAGCCACCTTTTGATAAGGAGATTAGTATGGATGGGCAGAAGCCATGGGCTATTGATAAAGGCAATGGAAGAACAACCCTGAAAGAATTTTGCAGATTATTTGTGCTGCCCATCTCATCACAGGCCCAGAGTGTCAAGGCCCAGAGTATCCTGGGGGACAGAACTATGCTAAAAGAGGGTCTTTGGGTGCATGTGGGACCTTGGCAATTACTGCTGGGTGATGCCTCAAGTCTCTGCTTCCCAAATTCTGGCATAGTGCTCCTCAGCTATCCCAAGTATGACTTCTGAGGGCCAAGGTGCAGTGCAGGCCACAGTAGCCACTCCTTCAGAGAACACAGGTAGTAAACCATGGCAGCATCTCCACCAGTGTGTAGAGTGCATGAGCCGTGGGAGCATGGCTGTCTCCATGCAGATTTCAAAAGATGCCCCAGAGAGCCTCAGGGCCCAGGCAGAGAATTGTTGCAGAGGTAGGACCACTGTGAAAGGCCCCCACAAGGGCAATGCTCAGTGGAGTTGTAGGGGTAGAGCCACCAAAGAGAGCTTCCACAAGGGCAATGCCTAGTAGACCTGTTGGGGTGGGGCCACCTTGGAAAATCCAGAATGGTAGAGTGACCTGAGTGCAATTTTAGTTCAGAAGAGCTGCAGTCCCAAGACTTCAACCTGTGAGAGCTGTGGCATAAGCTGCTCCCAGCAAAGCCATAGTGGCAGGGCTGCCTAGAGCCTTGGGACCCAACATCTCCAATGTGTCTGAAAGTTGGGATATGGAATCAAAGAAGATTATTCTCAAAGCCTCAGATTTAATGTTGTTTGCCCTGTTGAGTTTTGGACTTGGTCAGTAACCTGTCACTGCTTTCTTCTTTCCTATTTCTCCCTTTTGAAATGGGAATGTCTACCCTATGTCTGTCCCACCATTGTTTTTTGGAAGCACAAAACTTGTTTGATTTTATATGTTCACAATTGAAGAGCAAATCATCATTAAGGATGAATCATACCTGGAGTCTTGCCCATTTCTGATTTAGATAATATTTATTATTTATTTACTTATTTTTTATACATAATTTTGTGTATTCTCTTATTTTTTTATTGAAATGTAATTGATTATACCTATTTGTGGGGTGCAGAGTTGAAAATCAATACCTGTGTACACTGTGTGATGATCAAGTCAGAATAATTTGCATATTCATCATTGCAATACATGATCACTTCTTTGTGTTGAGGACATTTGAACTCCTCTCTTCTAGTCATTTTACAACATGCAGTAAATTAATCCACAATCTTACAGCAAACTGATCTTTGACAAAGGCACCAAGAACATACATTGGGGAAGGGACAGTCTCTTCAGTAAATGGTGCTAAGAAAACTGGATATTCATGTGTAGAAAAGTGAAACTAGATCCATACCTCTTGCCATATACCAAAATCAACTCAAAGTGTATTAAAGACCTAAATATAAATCCTGAAACTATAAAACTCCTAGAATAAAACATAGAGGAAATACTTTAGGATGTAGGACTGGACAAAGACTTTTAAAAAGCACAGGCAACAAAAGGAAAAAAAATGAATGGGATTATATTAAACTGAAAACTTTTTGCACAGCGAAGGAAACAATCAACAAGGTGAAAAGACAAATTTCAGAATGGGAGAAAATATTTGATTTGGATAATATTTAGATGAGACTTTTGACTTTTGACTTTTGAGTTGATACTGGAATGAGTTAAGACTTTTGGGGGCTATTGAGATGGAATGAATGTGTTTTACATGTAAGAAGGACATGAATTTTGGGAAGTCAGGGGCAGAATGCTATGGTCTGACTGTTTGTGTCTCTTCAAAGTTACTGTGTTGAAACATAACCTCCAAGGTGATGGGATAAAAAAGTGGGGCCTTTGGGAGGTAACTAGGTCATGAGGGCTCTGCTCTTGTGAATGGGATTAATGCCCTTGTAAAAGGGCTTGAAGGAGTCTATTAGGCCCTTTCACCATGTGAGGACACAGAGAAGGTATCAGTTTCATGTGACATTGAATATGCTGGTGCTTTGATCTTGGACTTTCCAGCCTTCAGATTCGTGGGCAATCATTTATATTGTTTGTAAATTACCCAGTCTAACATATTTTTCTTACAGCAGCTCAAATGGATTAAAACACCATTCAAAGGCTTTCTTTCTGTATTTCAAGAGTGCATTACAAAAGCACATCTACTTTTATCTTGCCATCTTCTTCATTTACTTCTCTTCCTAATTGCTGATTCTGTTCCAACAGTGATTTACAACCTAGTTCATGTTTTGGTGGAATGGGTCAGTAGTGCAGATACTTCTTTGACCCATAGTAGATTAGAAATGTTTTAGAAGTTGTGATTTTTCACATCAGTGTTTTGGGTCCAGACGCTGTGTGTGTGTGTGCAGGGGAAGAGGTTGGGGATGAGGCTCAATGCACCTAGTCAGGTGTGTGAAACTCCTCTTGATGGGGAATTCCAGGTTGTGAATGATGCAGACCTATTTCTGGAGTTGGTGATGGAGTGTGGTAATCCGAAGAGAAATGATCAGAGACTTTCTCTAAGGATGACAACTTCCACGGGTAAAAATCCAGTGGGTGAGCGTGGAGATGCTGCCAGTCTGCTTTACTCTGCACATTAATAAATTTGTGGGAGATTCGCTTGACTCTTCCCAAGTTATCAGACCTTGTTACAGTCCAGACCAATGGCCATAACTCAACAGGAAGCTTGCAATTTTAAGTCTTCATTCCCTAATTTCAGCTGGTGCTTGAAAAATATTTTTAGCTCAGGGAGACAGGCAATTTTATAAACAATTACAGGTCTGTTTACCAGCTCTGAAAATAAAAGTGGTTAGTGAAAAGCAGACACTGAGCAGTACAGCAGACAAAGGGGTGGAAACTAAGCTGTTGATATTTTTGTAGGAAAGGCAAGTTTTTGAAGACCAGCCATATTGCAATGCACTGGTAGGTTTTATTTACACAGCATATGCTCTCTTGAGTTGCCAGGGCTCCCATTCTCCTGTGTTAGAGCAGCTAAAGGGCTGCTGACTCAGGGAAAGTGAAAAAAAAAAAATGAACTGACCTATTTATTCCTTCACATTGCCCCCTCCCCCATGGCCTTATCAAAACAGAATTTCAGTGCTAAACATAATTACCCTGTTCTCTCCAACCCTGCAGTCCGTTCCTGGTGAAAAATCACTGGCCTCTAGGTCTTAGCCCCTTTTTTCCTTCTGGAGGCACTTATCCCCAGTGAGACCAGAGGAATTATGCTAAGAATAGTAATATCCAGAAAAGAAAGAACCATTAAACCATTTTTCAGGTGTGACCAATGTGTAGTATCTGGTCAAGAATAGACCCCTTTGCAAAATTCCAGCCTATGCTGCATTTCTAATCTTTGTATAAGGAGTTAGCTGAAAAAATAGAGAAGAGAATGCTAATTTTAGGTGTTTAATCATTTTGGGGGATTCATTCATTTAAAACTAGCTCACAAAAAGGAAAGACCAGGCACTTGAAGGAAAATGATTATTTATTTCATTTTATATTCCACACAATTTACCTCTCGATTCTAATTACATTTCCATGGGAGACTTGGAGGTGGATGTCATTTTCCCCGCTGTACAGTCTGGTACTCTTAAGATGCACACTTAAGCCTCTTTTGGCAGCTTTTCTTCCTCAGTACAATTTGCCCATATTTTATGATTGCTTTTCCTTATGCTTCTTAACTTGCCACAAAAATGTGTGTGGATAAGAAGATCTATGCTTTAAATTATAAGTAGCGAGGATTAATATTTTAGCTAAAAGATCACTGTCAGATAAACTTTTGGCTCTATATTATAGCCATGTTGGTTAATTAACTATAGTGACCTAGTTCCTTCTTTTTTTTGCATTGCAAAAATGATAGAGCAGCACTAAAATATTTTGAAAAGAAACAAATAACCTTCTGCTCTTAATCCCATAATCCAAAACAACTCATTTTTTGCATATTCTCTTCCAAGGAATGCCCACAAGCACATACCTTTTTAACTAGTTGGAAGCATTGTGTGCAGACAAACTGAGCATTTTGCTTTTTATGCTATATATTATGTCTCAAACATTTTGGCAAATTGCTAGTCATCAGATATATTTAACAACTGTGAAAATTCTGTGGAACAGATAGGATACAATTTACTTAACTGTTCCCTTATTATTAGTAAAGTCTTTTCTGTCTCTTTTCTCCTCCTCCCTCCTCCTTCTTCCTTTTCTTCCTCTTTCTCCCTCCTCCTCCTCTCTATGCTATTCCTTTCTCCTCCCCATGCTCCTCCTTCCACCTACCTCTTCCTTCTTCCCCTCTTCCTTCTTATGCTTCCCTTTCCTTTCCTTTCCTTTTCCTTATCTCCCTCATCCTTTCTACCCCTCCTTGCTATTATAGATAAAATGAAGAACTTCGTGTGTGTATATATATATATGTACACATATATTTCTAGTGTTATAATTCATATATATGTATATACGTGTGTGTACATATGAGGGTGCTTCAAAAAGTGCATGGAAAGATCGTATTATCTTTTAATTCTATTTCCTGTGAACTTTTTGAAGTACCCTCATATATATCTTATACACAAGGGTGTGTGGATGGTTGGATGGATGGGTAGATAGATAGATAGATAGATAGACAGACAGACAGACAGATAGATAGAGATCTCCTTCTTCAGAGTACATAGCTTTCTTTTTTCTTCTTTAGAGATGAACACAATATAAGAGACTACCAGGAGAGAAAAAGTAACTTCAATTTTATGATCGTCACCTAGATACAAAAACAATGAGTGCATAAAATTAATTTTAGAAGTGCTGAAGTAACTAATGAAATATTAAATTATTTTAAATTTTAAGAGTTTAAAAAAATCATGCATTAGATAAACAGAACTTCACAACTGATACAAAATTGGCTGTATTTGCAGCACACCTCACCCTTCAGTGTTTATGAGCAGTATTCTAAAGTGTTGACAGTATCCAAAGTGCTTTACAAAATAAACTTTAAAAGGGTATAAACATTTTTTTGCATAATACATTTTTTATTGGTTATGAATATTCATGAGATACAAAGCTGACTGTCACCACTTGTGCCCAAGATGCGATGGCCAGATCCATACTGGCAGCATGCCCAGTACTACAAATTGCAATTATACCTCGTGTCCCCCACCCAGTTATCCCCAACCTCCCTCCCCACCCCCCTTCTCCCACTCCACTTTGTATCCCTAGGTATTTATTTTTAAAATATAATTAATAAAATCTAGAAAGAACATGGTGTAAAATGAATCCAAGATTAACTGCAAAATAAATGCATCACATTTTATATGTTCTGAACATAGGCAGAATCAGGTTTTAGGCTATAAACCTCCATTTTATAAGAAGTTTCTAGGTTCTCTGATTCACTATTTTATATTTTAAGTTTGAAGTCTTTGTAGTTGCTTCTGATACTTTTCACCTTTTGAGGGACTCTGACAACATATGTGGCACAGAATGAGCACTGGCTATGTGCGCTAAGAGAAAATATTTAAAAGAAAAAAAACCCTCTTTCTATTGTAGTTCCAGGGAAAGCTTCAAACACTTACAATGAAGATTTAATTTTTCCCCTGATAATTTTCCTGTACTTTCTCCCTTTTCAAAACGGACTCACAGTTTTCATAGCAAGTGTCTTCTCTATGACTGACACTCTCCCAAACTTCTTGTTTGTCATTAAACATAGCAGAGCTTCTTTCACAATTATCAAGGCACACCCTCTTCTCTGCATTACCATGTTAAACAAAAAGTATGGAGGTCATTGTTTTGTGACCCAGACTGTGAACGGGCTTGAGGGGCCTTGTGAGGACCAGACCCAGCCCTAGCTTGACAATTGACATAGTCAGCAGGATTAGACGCAGGTAAAAGAGCTTTACAATTGGTGTAGTTGGCAGGATTCTCAGCAGGTAAAGGAGCCAAAAGCCCATGGAAGAAGGAGGAAATGTGGCTACTTTTGAATATGCTCTGCCCTATGTCCACCTTCCTGTTGACCATGATCTGGTTGCTGCACACTGTACTGTAAGGCAGCAGAGACCAGGTACTACGATGCAAAACTCCTTGGGAAGTGGAGGAAATGTGGCTGTCATTGAGCATGTGGTGTCTGGTGGCCACTTTTCTGCTGACTGGAGCCTTGGCCGCTGCAGTTAGGGGACCTAGGGGTGGGGTGAGGAGGTGAAAAAATTGGCCTCATCACCATACACCCGTCCCTGAGGCAGTGGCTACAGAATAGCCACAGATATGCACAAGGGCAAGGTAATCACTCCTTGATGGACTGGGTGAATGCAGCTGCCTGAACTGTGTGGGCAAATGCTGGAGAACTGCCCAAGATTGTTAGTAAATGGCAAACATATGCTGAGCTGGTCCAAATCATTCAGGAGCTGGGGATGTGGCAGTCCATGTTTAATGTGAACACCCGTGGCCTGGGCGATGAAAATTTTACGGGCAGCATGAGGGACATAGTGCTTCAAAATGCCCCATCAATGTCCTTTGGGTCACTGATGGCCATACTGGCCTCATACACTGGCCATCCTATATGTGAGGTAATGACCATGATAGCCAGCTTGGGTGAAGTAGAGGAGAGGAGACAAGCAAGAGGGGTCCTAAAGGTGGTTAAGACCCTACCCTCAAGAAATACTCGGGATTTTATCCCAAGGGGACCAAGCAAGACTAGCCATAAGTAGATGTGGCTTGACTTGCTTGCAGCAGGGGTTGATAAAAAGAAAATTGACTGGGAGCCAAATGTGGTCCTGTTTGCCTTGTGGCAGCAATCGTACACTGAACAGCACTTTACTAAACATCCAGAAACAGGTAGCAAGGTATGCTCAGTGGATTTAAAGGACTTTTTGGTTGCTCCTGAGAAGGCAGATGAACTATTCCACTTTGACTAGGGAGCAGGCCAAGGTACTCATCTTTTGGGGACAGGCGAGGACCGGAGGCCTCATGTTGAATTGGCAATACATTGGTCAAGGACAAATGTGCAGCATGTTTTGGCATTGGTGGATACAGGTGCAGAATGTAGCCTGATATATAGCAATCCAGATAGGTTTCCAGGGGCCACAGTTTGTATAGATGGCTATGGAGGATATAGTACCGAGGTCAAAGCTGTGTCATTGCCATTGGGCATGGGAAGATTACCTCCTCATGTATATACTGTATATGTATCTCCTGTAGCTGAATACGTCTTGGGTATGGATGTACTTTATGGTTTTCACCTGCAAAAAACATTTGGAGAGTTTCAGCTGTGAATACGGACAGTAAAGCCTGTGTTATGAGGATATGCTAAATATGACCCACAGGTGTTACCCAAGCCAAGTCATGTAGTTAATGTAAAGCAGTATCGCCTATCAGGAGGACATGCAGAGATAGGTGCCACTATATTGGAGTTAGAGAAAATTGGCATTATTTGTCCAGCTCATAGCTCATTTAGTACTCCAGTATGGCCAGTGAAAATACCTGATGGTACCTGGAAAATGACTGTAGATTACCGAGAACTGAACAAAGTAGTGCCTCCTTTGCATGCAGCTGTGCCTTCAGTTCATGACTTGACGGATCAGCTGATGACTCAGCTGGGGATTTATCATTATGTATTGGACCTTGCAAATGCTTTTTTCTCTATTCCATTTTCGGCTGACAGCCAAGATCAGTTTGCCTTCAGCTGGGAAGGAAGACAGTGGACCTTTCAAGTATTGCTCCAAGGTTATCTGCATAGCCCAACCATCTGTCATGGTTTGGTGGCTGGGGACCTAGCCAAGTGGACTAGGCCCAGCATGGTTACAATGTTTCACTAACATCAGCTAACATTGATGACATGTTACTAACCTCTGATTCTCTTGCAGATTTAACCCAGGCAGCTCCAATGCTGTTAAGTCATTTGCAACAATGTGGGTGGGCCATAAACACAGCCAAAGTGCAAGGACCTGGGCTGTCAGTCAAATTCCTGGTAGAGGTCTGGTTGGGTAAGACAAGAGTCATCCCAGAAGCTATTATAGATAAGATACAGGCATAGCCTCAACCCACAATGGTAGCTCAGCTACAGACATATTTGGGACTTCTGAGGCATTGGAGAGCTTTTGTACCCCATATGGCCCAAGTGGCATGCCGACTATATGCATTAACAAAGAAAGGAGCCCTCTGGGATTGGACTGAGGAAGTAGAACAAGCTTATTGGGCTACAAAAAGGGCAATACAGCAAGTAGAGGCTTTGCAAGTGGCCAACCCCACTAAGCCACTTGAGTTAGACATACATATAATCCAGGAGGGGTTAGGATGGGGTTTGTGGCAGAGACAGGACCAATTCTGTACACCTGTAGGATTCTGATCTCAGCTCTGGAAGGGTGCTGAAGTGCAGTATACCCTAATAGAAAAGCAGTTAGCAGCTGTGTATTCTGCCTTGATAGCCACCAAAGCTATCACAGGAACTGCCAAAGTCCTAGTAAGGACAACATACCCCATGATTAGGTTGGCTGTGCACATGGGCAACCAACCCTAAAATGGGTGTAGTTCAGACTCCCACTCTGTCTAAATGGGGAGCATATATAGAACAAAGAAGCACTGTGTCAACGAGTCCTCTGTCCAAAGAGTTGCAAACTGTGCTAGGCCCAGTAGAGGTTGTGGGGGAAACTTTGACACAACCCTTAGCCATGGAGGTGGAGGCTACACCTTTCCATTAAGAACAGGGACCTATCACAGAGCAAGCTTGGTATACAGATAGCTCTAGCATGTGACCTTCAGCATCATAGACAGCTGTTGCTATCCAACCCTTAACAGATACCATGTGGCATGAAAATGGCACAGGGCAAAGCAGTCAATGGGCAGAATTGAGAGCAGTATGGATGGTGATAAAAAATGAGCCTGGGCCATTAACCATCTGCACTGATAGCTGGGCTGTATACAAAGGTTTAACCCTCTGTATCTCTACTTGGAAGTATCAACGGTGTATGGTAGGCCACCAGCCCCTGTGGGGACAAGCCATGTGGCAAGAGTTATGGGAATTAGGACATGAGAAAGAAGGAAATCTTTTCCTTTCCATGTCACAGTACACTTCCCCTTAGCCAGTCTAGGAAATGATGAAGCCGGTGCCTTGGCTAAGGTAAGATGGCTGGAGAGAGCCCCAGCTACTGATGTAGCCCAGTGGTTACATCGACGAATGCAGCATGCTGGCAGTAAAACCATGTGGATGGCAGCTCAAAGATGGGCCTTGCCTATAAAATGGGAAGATGTAGCAAATGCCTGTCTTGCTTGTCCAGTATGTGCTCAACAGAGTCCACACCCCCATCAGATGCCCCATAAAGATGGGCAAATAACTTGAGGAAGGGTGCCCTTAACTCGATGGCAAGTGGACTTTGTCGGACCACTGCCAAGGTCAAAGAATTTCAGGTACATCTTCACAGCTATTGATATGGCTACTAGTCTTCTGTTTGTATGGCCTTGTAAGGCCCCAGACCAGGTAAACACTGTGAAGGCATTGAATATGTATATCGGCCTGTAGTCATAGAGAGTGATAATGGAACCCACTTTACTGAACATGGGGTTTGGAGGTGGGCCTCCCAGTTGTCTGTTCAGTGGAAGTTACACATGCTATATCATCCCCAGGCAGCAAGAATAACTGAATGGTACAATAGCCTTTTTAAAAAGGGACTAAGGCTATCTGCCCAACCCCCATCCCTGAAGGGGTGGACACGGTGGTTATGGCCGACAGTCAGGATTCTAAATGAGAGACCCCGCAAAGGTAGACCCTCTCTATTGGAAACTCTGTTGCAGAGGGCTGCAGCACCTGTATAGCTGCAAATCACTACTAAAGATAAGCTTTTGAAGCCAGGGTATGCCAAGAATGGAAATATTCTCTTACCAGCCCTAACCTGTTTACAACAGGGGCAGTGCAATGGGAATGGCCTTAGAGAATAAAAACCCCCCATATATGCTGGGTAGGATTAATAGGGCCTTGGAGAAAAGGATTAGAGGAAGGCTTGCAAATTTCACCTTGGGTGACAAGTACCTGGTCTCCTCAAGTAAAGGTGACATGGCCAGGAACAGATAAGCACTCTATTCCAAAGGGCACATTTGTATTATCACTATGGCCAATTATGAGTTCCCTATACTGTTACATGTAGAACCTACAGATCCAACAGCGTTAGCAGATAAAGTATGGTATCATAATCCAGGTAAGATACCTACTCCTGCAACCATCCTTTCTCAGGATGGCAAACTGGCGTGTACCTTACCAGAGGGGTGCAAACTTCCCCTATTGTTACTATTACCCCTTCTGTCTTTTCACCCATAGTGTTCTGGTTGCAAGCATTGCCCCAGAGTTGCATGATTGGCGTGATCATCTACTGAATATGCATTGAACTGCCCATCAGTATGACTGCAGGATTCCCATGGAGAATCACACCAGTGGTGACTACTAACTGGACATATGCAGCTAATAGTTAAAAGGACAGAACTACAAGCCTTAAGGCATATTGAACGAACAATAGGTTATATAAATGTAAGAGTCATTTATCCTCACTAAGGGAACATCAGGAAGATTCTGAATGCTACTGCAAGGGACCCTGAAGGGGTGGATTGTTGGGAAAATGGAATAATTTAATCAGGCCCCATCACCTCCCCCTCCCGTTGGCGGTGGTGTGGCACATTCTTTGTAAGCAAATTGTGTGTGGGGGGGGGTGGAGTTAGTGCGCATGTGCGGTGCCTTGGACCTGGGCTGGCGAGTGCCTCAGGCGGCTGCCTGTGCAGCCATGCTCTCCAACCTATGGCTTCCAAGGACCTGTTTGCTAGTTACCTAGCTTGGAGACCTGCGTGTAAAGGGTCTGGTGAGCCAGGCTGGTGTGTGAGGGGTCTGGTGACCCACCCTGGCATGTGAGGGGTATGAGGACCCAGCCTGGCGTGTGAAGGGTTTGTGACCCAGTCTGTGACTGGGCTTGAGGGGTCTGTAAGGACCAGACCCAGTCCTAGCTTGACAATGTGTAACTAAATTTGTTGTAATTTTGCTTTTGACAGCTACTTCAGGACTGATTTACTGAGCACACACTCTATATTCACAACATCCAAAATCTTCAGAGACTCTGTAACCGTCAGCATGCCTCATGATGGTTAGAAACTCCAGAGGAGGAGAGTGGCTATTGCTAGGGCAATTTTTCTTTTACATTTGGCTTCTTCTGTTCCCAATATGCTTAACCCCATTCACTCAATTTTAAAGTAGCAAGGCTTTTAAAAATACACTTAGCCTGACAAGTATTGATAAAATCTATTGTCAGTATCTCCAGCTCTTAAATCATTATTATCATCCTTCTTACTCTTGACAGTGTTATTTTCACAATGAAACAACTAACATATTTGTGAATCATTCAGTTGAAAAGAGTTCTGGATAAGAGGGCAGTTGATTTACTACATCCACAGGTGTTTGAATTTCCTTCTCTTTAAAACTTGCATCCTTCACATTTGTATTCAGAGTTTAGGGTTTGCTATCAGTTTAACCAAATGCATTTTCTTATCTCTCTATTTCTTCAGGTTAAGTCCACAGCCTTATCAGGAAGCAAACTATCTTGGAATTTTGTATTCTCTGAAAAACCTGCTTCAAAAACACCTGAAGCTTTTAGTTCCAAATGAGATTTAAGAGTAATAGGGTGTTTTCCTCTAAAGTCAAAGTAATTTTGAATGTATTTTCTTAAGAAAACAATAAAAGGCTCGTCATTCATTCTGTGCAAATGTTCTGTGATTTTAACTCTGATTTAAAAAATTATCACTTTAAACAAATACTCTAGCATTTTCTTAATGTGATCTTTATTAAGCCTATAGCATATTTCAATGGGCACTTGCAAAACCTGTTTTCTCCAAGTCAAATACTGATTGAATTGATATAGACAAGTCTTTCTGACATTCATGGCAAATGGCACTGCACTCTTGGAAGACTGTTTAATGGGCAATGTCTGGAGTGACTTTCAAAATGCATTGCAATCATCTTCCCTTATCCAGTTATTTTTTTCTTGGCACCTTGCCTGCTGTTCAGTGCAGAGGCTTGTCACTTGTTCAAGGTATAGCAGGCTTCAAGTAGTAGCTTAGATTGAAACACTTGATGTCTGGATTATTGCATCTGCCAGGATATTTCACCCACTAAAAAATTCTCCCAAGTCACCACTGGTGAAAGTTTAGCAATTGGTCCTCCATCTTGTGCCAGGGATTAAGTATCCTCCATACATCCCAGGATGGGGGTCTTCATTGCCAGCCACACATTGTCATTCACTCCGCTTGCTTTCTTATGACCTTCCTCTACGATATTCTCCTTTTGCCTACCTGCCCTCTAGGCTTTCTACCTCTTAGAAGATCATTTAATGCTTACATGGATCAAGTTAGCTCTCGCTAATGCTGTATTTCTAAGCATAAATGTCAGGTGCTTCAGAGGCCTTCCCTGACTAATAAAAGCTAAAATAAGCACCACTGTTCTCATGATAATTCATGTGTTTTCCTACTCAGTGTAGCATAGGAGCTTAGACTCTGCAGTCAGCCTGTCTGGATTTGATTACAGTTGCTCCATTTATAAGCTGTTTGACCTTGGGTGAGTTGCTTAACATAAATATGACTCAGTTTTCTTCTCTGTAAAATTTTAAGTCTATCATTTACAGCAATTCCTGACAAAAACCTACTCAGTAAATACTGGTTGGTATACTGATACTCTCGTTGCAGTTTGTAATTTCACATTTACAGGTTATTTACTTGTTCATTGTTCCATTCCCCCACTACACAGCAGGGGTTGTGTGTTTGTTATTTGTCACTGCATGCCCACCACACAACATAGTACCTGTCACATAGGCACTTAAGAAACATTTGATTAATGAAACACTCATAGTATTTTAAAGTTGAACTACGTTTTCATTGCAGCTTTATAACAACTCCTCTAATTATTTACCTTTATATGCCTTACTTATTTTTAGTCAATTAATTTTATTTTTCTTTTTTATTTTTATTTTTATTTTTATTTTTTTTTCCTTTTTGTGACCGGTAAGGGGATCGCAACCCTTGGCTTGGTGTTGCCCACACCGCGCTCAGCCAGTGAGTGCACCGGCCATCCCTATATAGGATCCGAACCCGCAGTGGGAGCACCGCTGCACTCCCAGCGCCGCATTCTCCCAAGTGAGCCATGGGGTCGGCCCTAATTTTATTTTTCAATTGTTGTTCTAGAAATGTTCTATCTTAGTCATTATATAAACCCCTTTTGTGTGTGCTTATATATAGACACACGCATATTTGTATATATACACACACAAGTATAGATACTAAATCTTATATACAAACACTATTTAAACAATAATAATAAAATAGAAACACATGCCTACTGCTATGGGTCAAATATGTCCTCCAAAAGTTCATGTGTTGGAAACTTGATCCCCACTGTAACAGGGTTAAGAAGGTGGGCAATCCAATTATGATATTTGAAAGGAGAAGCTTTTGAGAGGTGATTGGATCACAAGGACTGTGCCTTGTAGAATGGATTAATCCATTCATGGGGTAATGAGTTATCATGGGTGTGGTCTGATGGCTTTATGAAGAGAGCAAGTGAGATTATCTGGCTTGCTCATTCTATTCTCACCACATGATACATGTGAAACCATGTCACCATAGGACTCTGTAGTTAGTTCCCACCCAGGAGAAGCCCCTCACCAGATGCAACCCCTGGACTGCGGACTTCTCAACCTCCAAAATTAAGAAATAAGTTTCATTTATTTTGTTATTTACCAGTTTATTAATTACCCAGTTTCAGGTAGTCTGCGTCTTGAAAAAATGTTATTTAATGTTGCTTGTTTTTTGACTTTTAAGTAAATGGAATCACGTTGATGTATTCATCTGTGATGTGTTTTTCTTTTTTCCCCCTCCAATTCTATGTTGTGTATAGTTGCAGTTTATTTTCATCGTGGGATTGTACTTAATTGTATGACCATTCCATTATTTATTTATCCTTTATACTCTCTATGAGTATCTAGGTTGCCATTCATTTTTTTCCCTATTGAAAACAGTGCTGCTATAAACATTGGTATGCGCCACCTGGTACACATGTGCAAAAGCTTCTCTGGTATATACTTAGGTCTGGAACTGTGGGCTTGTAGGGTATGCCTTCTTAAAATTTACTGGGTTGTTTTTCTTTTTGTGATACCCATATCCATTGATAATTAATGCCTACATCAATTATTTTACTGTCAGTTTTCAAAATGATGATATTCTAATTCTATCATTCCTTCTTCATTTATTAACTGGAACACTTCTATGAAGGGAAACTTTCCCCTCATCTACTATTTAGTTACCCAATGGTACAATTTATTTAGGAAAGGAGAGGGTCAATGGTCGATTATTTTCTCTTTTTTTGCTAGTTTTCAGGATGAATCAGTGCATCTTTCAAAGTTGGTCAGTGAGTATTTTTGTTTAGTATCATTTAAACACATGGATTTAAACATATGGGTTAAACACACTCTAACTCATTCAAATGATTATTTTTGTTGTTGTTGTAACATGGATGAGCCTGGAAAGTCATTATAGTAAGTGAAATAAGTCAGGCACAGAAAGATAAATACCATGACTGGAAGCTAATAAAGTTGAGCTCATAGAAGTAGAAAGTAGAATAGTGGTTACTAGAGGCTGGGGAGGGGAGGAGGGTGGAGAGATACGGAAAGGTTGATTAACAACTGCTAACGATTATTCTTATTGAGGCTCAAGTTGTCCCATCTTTGGCCAAATGGAACCTCTTCAACAAGTGCCTGAGTTTTTCTGACACGACCCTAGTAGTCTTGGTAGCTTCCATTTCCTCTTGTATGACAACGTGTTCCAGGCTTACTCAATTCATTCACTGCCAGTCCCAGACCTGTAATCTCTCTTTCCAAGGATCCCTGCTTTCTGTTACTGGTAAATAGTGTTTCATGACCATGATCCAGGCAGTTGGGTTCTTGTTGCTATTATGTTGATTATTGTTTCTAGGGCATTTAAGTGGAACATCTAGGACATTTAGAGCTGGGAAATATTTTTCTTTAAGATAAATCACATCATGAGTTCACACTGATTTTCCAGGTGAAATTTAGGGTTACACAAGTTTTAGTTAACCTTTTTAATCTGTATCTCCTTCCTCTCATGTTGAAAATTCCACTTCCTATGACCCACAATATACACACCCCAGTCTCAGAATAAAAATCTAGAACTACCACCATAAATGTGATTTCTCAAAGTTTAATTTACATATTTTTGAGTAGTTTTTAAACTACTCTTGAAATGATTCTTCTGTGTGTTGTTTTGCCACAAACCTGATATATATGTTTTGTTTTGATTTTAAATTTTAGAGATTGCCTTGTTTGGATTTAACTTTTAAAATTATGTAAAATAATTATGTAAAGTGAAATCTATGAATCAAATTATATTAAGAGAAATATAGTTTATATTCCTGTACCCTCCATCTTTTTTTTCCTTGTTAGGCAAATATTTTTTGAGTGTTTGGTTTATGATTTCATTTTTAAAATATAAGCCAGTGCATAGGAATTAGTTCCCTAGTAACCTCCAAAGGTGAAGAATAAATGTTTTTAAAATACCACTGTGAAGTCATGGACTTAAACATATTTTTTTGTGTTTTAATACATTGAATTTATTTTTCTAATTGAGCCCTACATTTTTTCTATCTTTGGTTAGTGGAAGCCTCTTTAAGGTGATGCCTGAGGATTTGGGACACAACCTCAGCAGTCTTTGACAGTTTTCTTGGTTTCTGGTATGACAAGATGCTTCCCCCTTGTTAAGCTTAATAGTAGCATAATTTATACACTTTTCTTATGTTATATGAATGTAATATAATTTATTCAAACTGTACCTTATTGATGGACTTTTGGGTTGTGCCCAACCATTTGCTGTTACAAATAATGCTGCAGTGAATAGCCTTGTACATAGCTTTTCATATTTTTGCCAATATGCCTTTCCTAGAAGTATGATCTTTTGGTCAAAGCGTATATTTATACACAATTTTAGGCACAATCTTAAAAAAAGATGATCTGGTAAATTGTAAGTCATTTGCGATCTGGCTGGCCATATTGTTAGAATAGGCTTTCTCATGATAGATGACCAGTTATACTCCTGGTCCAAGTGAAAACAGGAAAAACAGGCTAATCCTTCTTTCTTGACAGTCAGTAGAATTTGACTGATGTTGTGTGGAAGATTTGTTCACTGGCTTTGTTTATTTAAAAGTCTTTCCATTCAGGCTAATAAAGTCGACCTTGAGGCTGAAGCATGACTTTAATACTCCTGGGGAACTTGGGTGAAAAGGGCATGTGGAATATTGCTACCATATAGTCTACATACTCGCACACTGTGTGTTTTTCTGAGGGCGATTGAGCCCCACAGCCAGTATTTATGTACATTTTTTAAAATAACACCTTTTAGGCACGTAAGAAATGAGCGCTACTCGTCTCTGCTCACCTCGCTTCCTTTGCTTGCTCTTCCCAACTCCATCATGGAGCATCGTGATCGTCCCTCTTCTCCCACATACATTTATTCATTCAACAAATATTTATTGAGTTAATTTCTGTGTATGTCTACACTGGGATGTTATTGTTTTCTCCCACGGTTCATGTTACTTTTTGCAGAAAATTCCTAAGTTTTACTTACAACTGTCGTCAAATCTCACTTTAGATAGAGTGTTTGTCACTGAATTGCTAAGGAGGCTCCCCTACCCCACCACAATACTGGCAGCAAAGCACAGGCTGCTGGCATTACTGCTTACTAGGAAACAGCTTCTTTCTTGTCTGTGTGAGCTTGTAACTCTTCCTGTGGCTCACTTTAATCTGTGCATTCAGTATACTGAATTTTGCCATATGTTAATTTTTCTCTTTAAGTTTTCTGCTACATTACAATAGAGGTAGAAATGTTTTAGCTTCTTTGAGTAGGAAAAGTAACATCCTTCTTGATCAAGGTGCAAGCTGAAGATGAAGAAATATGTACACCATGGCATTCCTATGAAACAGCATTAAACATTTTCTCTGCTTCATGTCCTTTGCAGCCTTGAAAGGTTATTTCTATTAAACCATATTATGACTTTTATTTTATGGTCCTACTTCTCTTGTTAGTACTCTTCCTGGATGCCAAGTACAGTACTCATTTATGGCATAGCTTTTGGTATAGGGACCTTGATCTTCTTGGATTGGAGAGATCTGAACCTAGACAGTACCTACCTGGATCACATGCCACTGATTTCTGCATAAGAAAACCATTCTATTTTATCACTGAGAATTTGGCCACCATTTCCTGAGGTCAGCTCCCTAGAGAAAAGAAAGTAACTGTCTCGGAGGATATTTAGAAGAAAGAAGCTTCCTAGACAATTATTTATGTAAAAGTGTAAAAGTCTTCCTGAAATTACATACACTTGTTAAGTTAGAAGTAAAACTGACATGGACAAACAATAAACCTCACAACTAATGCCCTTCCTGTGAAATAAGACAGTTGTAGAGAGGACATAAAAGCTCACCCATCCCATTTCCTCTTGTTACACATACAGTAAGACTACGTTTCCCAGTCTCTCTTGCAGTTATTTTGGGGCTATGTAACTGGGGCCGGCTAATGAGAAGTGTGCAGAATTGAAATACACCACTTCTAGAACTAGCTGTAAAACCCATCCACAATCTCCTTTTTCCTTCCCTGGATATCTCAGAGGCCAGTGTTTAAAATGGCAGTACCAAAAATATGTATAATCAATTATGCTTCAATAAAAAATAAAATAAAATAAAATGGCAGTACCACAAGATGGTAGGACTCATCGCTTGGAAGAGAGCTACCCTTGAGAGGCCCCTGATCCACGTCCCCCTGTGATGTGAAGTGAATAAGAAATAACCCTTTAATATATTAATCCAGTGGAATTTAAAGTTTTTTCTTTTTTTCTTTTTTTTTTTTAGCAGCTAGCAAAACATGATGAATACAAAAACAACAATTCAGAGAGATGCATTAGGTGCCCAGAAAACATTGTGGGTAAGAATTTTCCAAGTTAAAATTTCTTAGGACTGCTCCTTGTTATAGGAAAATCCTTTTTGTTTCCCTGATAATAATTTTCACTATTTATTCATGCAGAAACAGAGGCTGAGAAAAATTTAGTAAATTGCCTAAAATCACACAGCTAATAACTTGTAGAGGCCGAATTCAGTCTCAGTTCTGTCTGACTCCAAATCCCATGATTTTCAATATTATAGTATACTGACTCCCTGAAGTCAGTTGGGCTTGTGTTTAGTTGCTATTCTAGATGCTAATCAAGATCTAATTGGTACTATGGGTTGGATAAATGAACTGTTTGCCTTTTTTTTTTTTTTTTTTTAGAACAACAGTTCAGTTACATAATAAGGCTTTTCCCAAGCCGTTTGATACTGAGTAGATGTTCAAGGCAGAATTACACATAATCTACACTGGGAAGATTGCAGGGCTAGGAATAGGTTTTGCCCCAGTGCTTTCCAGCCTGCAAAATCACAAGTTTCAGATACTTCACTTTCAGCAGTTTCGGAGGTCTGATTCTTTTTATGGCCTGACTTGTGAGGTCATCTCCAGTGATCAGCCCTACTTTTTGATTTCCATTTCTTTTCTTCCAGCAAGGTAAAGGTCTTACACACATAGCCCTTGCTGGGCTAAACTATAGAAAGCTAAAAAGGATGATGTTTAACTATCACAAAACCTTATTTTTCTGTTATAGAAATATCAAAGATTTGAAGGTCAAACAAATCCACATCCTTCGTCCCATACAGAGTTCAAATATATTTATACCTGAGTTTCTTTATTCGCAAAATGAGCACCAAATTATTTATTTATAAAGTGCTTTATTGATTTATTTATCAAATATTCACTGTTCATTCCTAAGGTCCCAGAGTGATGCTGTATTAGTTTGCTAGGGCTGCCATAACAACGTTTCACAAATCATGTGGCTTAGAATAACAGAAATTTATTCTCTACCAGTTCTGGAAGTTAAAGGTCCAAAATCAAGATGTCCACAGATATTAGGGGAGGATTCTTCCTTGTCTCTTCTTAGCTTCTGGAGGTTTGTTGGCAATCTTTATCATTCCTTGGCTTGTATAGGCATTTCTCAAATCCTGTCTTCACGTGGCGTCTTCCTGTGTGCATGCCTGTCTCTGTGTCCAGATTTCTCCTTTATATAAGGACATAGATCATATAAGGTTAGGGCCCACTCTAATGACCTTATTTTAACTAGATTACCTCTGTAAACACCCTGTTTCCAGGTAAGATCACATTTGAGGTAGTGAGGGTTAGGACTTCAACCTATCTTTTTGGGGGGACACAATTCAATATATAACAGATTCCAAGGTAAATAAAACACAGTCCTTGATGTCAAAGTGATTCCTATATAGTAGGGGAGATTGGCTGGATGGAAATAATCATTTTATAAAACATTGGGCAAGGGTTTTAAGGATTTTAAGTGCAGGGCCATGACTATTAGGAGAAGCAAGAGATCACTTTGGGGAGAATATGGAAGGCATGATTGGAAATTCCAGATGTGTAATATAGAGGACAATTTTCAGTGTAAATCAGGAAATGTTTTTAAAGAAGTTGCAATAAATTACTTTTTGTGTCCCTCCCATAGTTGGCATATCTCTGAGCACCCACAATAATTTCTCTCTAGTCCCTCTTAACCCTGCTTTATTTTTCATAATACTAACCACAACCTGACATATTATGTAGTTACTTAACTTGCTTACCTGACTGTAGTAAAATGTAAGCTATATGAAAATAGGGTCAAGGGGAAAAATAAGTTGTTTTTCTCTACTCTCTTACATAGTCACTCAACAGTCTACACAGAATATTGTACCACTGGTCACCAAAGTGTGTGTGTGGATTTTCTCCAGATACCAAGCCATTCCCTACTGGATACCAGCTGGGTATTTTATAATTTAATGTAATTCTGACATTATCTAACTTAAGATAGTACCAGATCCCACAAATTAAGGTCTCAGTCCCTCAAGACTGCCCCCACTTTAGATACCACCAGTAGGTTGCCACCAATGTTTCTCACTCACTGGCTATAAATCGGAGTTCTTATGAGCCCCCTCCTCAGGTTTGACAATTTGCTCATAGAATTCGGGGAAAACACCTTACTTGAAGTTACCCATTTATTATTAAAAAAAATTACAAAAGATACAGATGAACAGTCACATGGCGAAGATGCACAAGGAGGTATGTGGGAAGGGGTGAGGAGCTTCCATGCTCTCTCCAGGTGTGCAACACTTCAGGCACCTCCTTGTGTTCAGAAGTTCTCCAAACTCTGTCCTTCTGGGGTTTTATGGAGGCTTTGCTACATAGGCATGATGGATTACATCTTTGGCCACTGGTGATCAATTCAACCTTCAGCTTCTCTCTCTTGCCTGGAGGTCAGGGGGGTGAGGCTGAAAGTCTCAACCTTCTAATCAAGCCTTGGTCTTGTAGGTGACCAGCACTCATCCTGAAGCTCTCTAGGGGCCACCAGTCATCTCATTAGCATACAAAAGACACTCATCATTCTGGAGACTCCAAGGATTTTAGTGTGCCAGAAACTGGGGGCAGAGACCAAATATGTATTTATTATTATATCACAATATCCCAAGGGCTCTTGTCTATCATATCTACTGCAGTATACCTAGTGACAAGACCAGTATCTGGCACATAGCAGGTGCTCAATAAATGATCAGTGGATGAACAAATAAATGATCCAGTGCACAGCTTAAAATAGAAACTTGTGTGGTGGTTTCTTTCACTTCCTTTCTCTGAGGCGGATCAGGAAGGCACAGTAATCTTGGGGACTAGCTACTAGTGCTCTAGTGGTGAGCAAGTCTCTTTACAGCGTACCAATTTAGGGGATTAAAATTAAGGCTTCTAAGTAATTAAGGTTGCAAAGAAGGTGGTAAGCCCTTTTATGGTGGCCAGGTTCTGTCCTGTCAGGTAAAAAGAGAAACGGAATTTGGCTGCCAGGACTTATTTGTGTAATTCCATTTCTTATTTCCTCTTGGCCTTTCTTCATAAGTTAAAAGCCTACATTGCAGCAAACCCCTGCAATTTCCTCAGCATGTCAGCAGGAATAGCTTGGCCAGAAAGCTTTGCAGTACGACACAAATGGAGGAGTTCACTGCACTGCAGTGCCTGCTCTTTCATTTCACCATCAGACAATGGCACAATTACAAGCAATTACTTACTAGATGTTTGAAAACTATTGTAAAAAGCCAGCACCATTTGCCAAAAGTAATTTAATAAAATTGAGTGTAATTGTGCCCCAAACCGAATGTTTCTGATTTGCCCACAGTTAGATGACTCCACAGAAATTATTTAGCAAATGAATGAATAAAAACACATAGGCATAATCTGTGCCCGGTTGATAGAAATGCGTGGTATGGAGACTAAAGGCCGCAGATTTTTAATTATTTAGAGTGAGATTTTTGACAAATGGATAGGAAGTAAGGTAAAAAATTTGCTTGATAGAATGCAAAACACTGTTATAAAGAAAAATAGAATGTCTTAAGGCTCTAGAATCCATTTGATATTTTGACTGGGAATTGAAAACAATTATAAATTTCAAATGTTGATGAATGGCCATTTAATACTATTTAATACATATGACAATGATAAAGCAAGTTTTCACCAATTTGGATGAGGCAGGGGTCTTCTAAATATGTTAAAACTCTAATTTATGAGATAGTTTTAAAGAAATGGAGTTTTTTACTTTCTCTTGCCCATAAGCTACCTACAGAGGCCAGCTAACTATTACCTCATCCATATGGTCCACTATTTTCTGTGAATTGATGATGAAAATGATTTATAATTAACACTTGAACTGTTGGTAAATTGATGCTTGATTAAAGGAGATTCTCTGATGGAGTTTAAATATTCTTTCTCATTTTTGTTTATTGATACGTTGTTGGTTTAGAAATCCTATCCTTGTGTTTTATTTTTATCAAATGATTTTATTTTCTCAGTAAATGTTTGTTTATTATGTAACAAAAAAGTATGACAAAGGGAGAAGCGATGTCAAAGCCTATTATCAAGTAACAACCATCATTAACATTGGTGGATTTCATTCTTTATCTCTCTCTCTCTACAAATATACAAATAGTTGGATGGCTGGATAGATGCATA
The DNA here is from genome assembly GCF_000696425.1 of Galeopterus variegatus. Taxonomy (NCBI): domain Eukaryota; kingdom Metazoa; phylum Chordata; class Mammalia; order Dermoptera; family Cynocephalidae; genus Galeopterus; species Galeopterus variegatus. The sequence continues at coordinate 81,738 of NW_007734848.1, forward strand.
AAGTAGTTTTATGAAAATGGGATCATAGTGTATTCATTTTAAATTTGAAAGGAGTACATTGAAATTAACTTGAATTTATTAGAAGAAAAAGAAGTCAATAAAATTTTTTTAAATATTGAAGTTTAGCAAAATATTATTTAAGTATTTTTTTAATGTTTTTTAAGCTCCAAGGACAATTTTCAGATGGTATTTGTTATTTTATTAGTTATTTTGATTTTGTCAAGGCTATTAGCATTTAAATTGACTTCTAAAATCCTAATTCTCATAACTGCTTAGTTTTAATTTTCTATTTAAAAGCATTCAGTGGTTGCCATTAGTTCTTTGCCTCAACTTCTTCATCCCTAAGTTCTATAGTTTGATTAATCTTTTAGTTGACTGGTGGCATCAAGTAATTTTTTCGGGTAGGGCTCATGGTGTCCCTTGAATGCATGTGTCTTGAAGAAGCCTTTTGCCTTTATATGCAAAGAACAACTTGACTGGTTATAAAATTACATGCCATGTATTTTTTTTTTTTTTACCACCTCTCAGGATTGCACATATGGCTTTACCTTCTTGCATTGAATGTTGTGCTTCTTTTTATCGTGACTTCTACACTCACCTTTTGTCTGACTAGATTTCATCTTCAAGTAGTTTATATAAGGGTTCTCTATAACGAAGATACCTTCATGTTGAATATTGTTGTCTGAGGCCTGGCTAATATATTTCATTTTCTTTTGTGTCTTTTTTTCTCTTGTCTGGATGACTGAAGAATTTCTGAAGGCAGTAGATAATAGCTTCTACTCTCAAGAATTCGGTTGTGACTTTCCTCTGAGCTGCTTATCCATCCTCTTGGTCTGATTTTGACCAGATGATGGGTATTAGAAAGAATTTTCAGACTTGTGTTAGCACTTTTTCCCTTAGTACGGCCTCTGTGGGTTGGGTCAAATTCTTTGTTATGTCACCTTAGAATATCAGCATCTCATTTTTTTCCCTGTTTGCTATTACTTTTTGGAAGTGTTTGACATGAGGTTGTATCCCTATGTTAATTTACTGCTTGTAAAGTCACAACCCTATCCATTTTTACTGTTTTTTTAAAAAAATTCTTTGTTGTTGTTTTTCATTGCACAAAATAATTTTTATTTATTCCACTCAGTCACCTGGAATTAGAACACAATAATCATTGTCTGTTTTTTTGACATTTATTTTGAAAATTTTCAAGCATAGCAAAGATGGAAGAATTTTGCAGTGAACACTGACACCCACTCGATCTTTAGTGTCTAGGTAAGAGACAGAAACTGTATCAGCATTTTAAACAGGAAAATTTAATATAAACAATTGTTAATCAAGTAAAAGGTAATTAACTATGGGCAGCCCCCCACTTCTCACATTAGTACAGAACCATAAAAATGCCAGTGCAAGCTGAAACTGGGGGGAGTTATGCTTATTCGATGACATTTAAAATTTTCTGTAAAAATATTTTAAAACTTTCTTACAGTCTGTTACAAATGTATAGGGGAAGGAAAAAATAGGAAAACTATTATTTATTTAATACACTGTGATTTTAAACAATGGAAACATTGAGAATTAAAGCATTTTATTTCTTTGTAAAAACTTATCAGTAGTAGTTTGAACAGTGCTTTTTTTCTTCTTATGGTGTGAGCCTCAGCAAATTGTTTATAATCCTCTCTAAGATGCAGCAGCCTCCAACATTGAATCCTTTGCACTTTCAATGTTGTCAGATATCTCCAAGATTTCCTTTAATGTGAAAGTTTTTGCTGGCATCACTTCCTTTGGGACCAGATCATCATTTTCTTCACAAGAACTTTCCACATATATGTTGATAATTTCACCCTCACAAAGTTCCTCTGGCTGCATTTATACGGTATCTCAAATGTTAGCTATGTCTTCTATAACTTCATTTATTTTTTATTCTAACTTCACTTCTAGTGTTAACACTTTTTGTTCTTTTTGTGCCTTTGCTGAACTTTCATCTTTGTTGATCAATTCTCTTTCAATTACTCATGTTTATAAAATGTCACATAGGTTTGTTTATCATTGGGAGACAAGGATTTAACACAACTACACATTTTGCTGTCTGTGCATGAACTGAATATCAGACATGCAGTGACTAATCACTGACAGACTTGTGGGATTGGCCACTAATTGTAACGTGCATTTGTTATTTATAGACTGAGGAGCTGCTGACAAAGTTTATACTTTATAAAATTACTCCTGGTTATTATACCCTTGTAACTAAAATTCAGACTGTGTTGTTGGGGAACTAGTTTTATTTAAGTAAACTGTGGTATATCATAACTGTACTAAGTGCTGTCTGTTTTAACAGGGGTAAAAGAGAATTCTAAGTTATATCAGTAGTTGCAGAATGAAGCTACCACCCTAGGATTAAAGGAAAATTGAACAAGCAAGAAACTAGAACTAAAAAGAAGGCCTCTGCAAGGCTAAGAGTCAGATATTTGAGGAGAAGATGGGACTGTGAAAAGCAGAATAACTTCAGTGGCTGTGGGTAAAGAAGAAGATGCCCAGAGCCATGAAAGCAGCCTGTCACTATGGTGAGGAAGAAAGTTGCTGGAGGTGAGAATAACCTGCCACCATGGTGAACACTACAGAAATTAGCTTCATCTGAGATGCTCACTGCTGCAGAAACAAAAACGGGGGTGGGGAAAGTGCTTTATTTCACCTCCAGGCTTGCAGTCACCCTCCAGCATTCACTATTGGCAGAGAAAGACAAGGAACCCATTTGCAAAAGAGAGATTTAGTTGCAGAGTCCAGATGCAGAATCACAAAGTCAGGCCAAAGAGAGTGGAGTTGGAGCTATTAGTCAATAAATTACCAGCATGTCCATTTCCCAGAATTTGCCATTAACATTTTCTTATACTTGTTTTGTCACGTATCATCATATATCTATCCACTGACCTGTCCTTGTATCCATCAATCAATTCATCTTATTTTTGATACATTCCAGACATCAGTAACCCCTAAATACTTCAACATGCATAGCATTAATGAGAGTTGGATATGTAAATATTTTCATTTTTATGTAAAACTTTTATGTAATTAAATGCGCAAATTTACTGATTTTTGAAAAATTTCTACTTCTGTATAATTCTAAACCCTACCAACATATAAAATACTTCCATTGTCCCCAGAAAGTTTCTTCATACCTTTTTCCCAGTCAGTCCCCTTCTCTATTCCCTGAGGCACCAATGTTCTGAATTTTTTTTTCTCTATAGATTAGTTTTGCCTTTTCTGGAACTACACAAGGATAGAATCATAGAGTATGTACTCTTTTTATGTGTCTTATGTGTATTCTTTTTATGTTCTTTCCCTCAGTATAATGTGTTTAAATTTTGTTCATGTTGTTGGTCAATATCAGTACGATAGTTCAGCCTTTTTAAATGTTGAAGAATCTTCCATCATATGGATATGTCCCAGTTTGTTTATTCATTCTCCTATTAATGAACAACAGGGCTATTTCCAGTTTTTGGCTATTGTGAATAAAGCTGCTATGAACATTCTTATGTAATTTTTCTGGCTTTTCGAGATGAGGTCAAATCTGTGTGCGTGTATGTGTGTGTGTACACTTTCTCACAATATTTTGTATATCAGTAGGAATTAATTATAGACCTGTGTTCTAATGCAAGGACCATTATCCTTATTCTAATTCTTTTTTTAAAGTAAATTTTATCTATGCTTACTCATTAGGCTAGGAAACGGCTGCTGAATACAATCAACTGGTTGAATCAATATTCCATCTCACAGACTGATGTGCGTATAGACATTGCCTCATTTTGTTATTACTTCTCACTCGTTTTTATTGTACAGACAGTCCCCAACTTACAATGGTTGGACTTAACGATTTTTTGACTTTGTGATGGTGCAAAACCATTGCAATTTCTACATAATGTACAGTATTCAATTAATCACATAAGATATTCAATATTTTATTATAAAATAGGGGTTGTGTTAGATGATTTTGTCCAACTGTAGGCTAATGTAAGTATTCTGAGCACATTTAAGGTAGGCTAAGTTGTGATGTTTGGTAGGTTAGGTGTATTAAATACATTTTCAAACTACCCTTTTCAAATTTTGACATTTTCAATTTATGATGGGTTTATCAGGATATATCCCATGATAAGTCAAGGAACAACTGTATTGTTTTTTTTCTCTTCAGTGTGTTATTAAATATACATAACAAGCATTGGCAGACACATACAGTGGAAACTTTTTAAAAATTTTCTTTTAATACTTCTAATAGTCATTCTCATACAGTTATACACAATATATTGTGGGATTTACTCTTAAAATATTAATTTTAGACAAAAAAATATTAATTTTAGTGTTTTTGTGTTAGAAAATATTTGATAACAATAGTTTAAAATTTTGATTAATGAGCTACATGTTAAAACATTTTTAGGCAAACAGTTTAATCAAAATTGTTTTATAAATTGCTGAAAATTAATTCGTGATCACTTAATAGAATTAAATCTGAATGTGTTAAAGGGCTTAGAGAAGAAACGAAATGACTTAGCTAACAGTCTCCATGGAAATAGAGAATGGAAAGCAAGGAGAAAGTGTAGTAGAAGTTATGAGGTTATTTTTAATGAATGTAACATTACTTTTTTTTTTGTTGTTAAATTTTTATTTTGTCAATATACACTGTATATGATTATTATGGCCCATCACCGACACCTCCCTCCCTCCTCCCTCTCTCCCCTCCCCCCCAAGAATGTCCTTTCCGTTTGCTTGTTGTAACAACTTCATGAAAGTATAGTTGTTATATCTTCTTCCCCACCCCCCACCCCCGGTTTTTTGTGTGTGTGTATGTGGGTGAATTAAATTGTTTGTTTGTTTTTTTAGCTCCCACCAATGAGTGAGAACATGTGGAATTTCTTTTTCTC